>NW_027522379.1:167500-357372 GCF_052094955.1 Ictidomys tridecemlineatus | reverse complement strand
GATTCCTCAATAGTTAATGGCTCCTGAATGAATCCAAACCCACAGTGCCAACTTCTTCATTCTTGAAATAAGGCTAGGCCAATACCATGAAATTTTTGAGAATCCCATGACCAGAAATCCCTGGAGAACATTTAGATCTCCTGTTGCTCATTATGACTGAACCAGTGAGTGCCATTTTTGACTGAGTGGAATTCATGACCATGGTGGAAAAACAGAAATGCCAGTGAGTAGGAGCCAGCAGGGAATTGGGCCTGGAGCAATGGAGTGCATATGTGTGATCAAACATCTGTGGTGGGCCCCTGTGGTTCTGTCATTGGCTTTCAAATTACATGTGACTGACAAGGAGCAGCCAGCAGACCCTAAAATATAAAGGCATGTTGTTGTGGGGAGAGGATTTGGTGCCATGCTCAGAATCAAGTTGCTATGCTCAAGTGGGAAAGATATATGGGATGGCAGCCCAGTTTGTGTTTTTTCCTTCAGACCCTGACTCACCCCACGTGACAGAGCTCCCTCCAGCACTGTGTCCCGGTTGACCTTTTTGTATTTCTAAAATCCACACCAATTTTCCACGGAAGCTGCAAGAAATGCCATTAAAACTGGAGGGTGAGCCAAAGGCTTCAAAGTCCACCCAGGGAGACACTCATACCCCAATGGTCACAGTTACCTACAAAGAGAGGATTCAGTTCTGCTGCCTCCTGTTCCTATTGGAAAATATGAAACCATGTCCTCCTATTCACATAGATTCACACCAAGCTTTGATGGTCTCACTACAAAGGAAGCCAGAGCACAAATCTATATTTCTAGTGCACAAATGTCAGAGGCAGAGAGTCAAGAAGTCATTAGGCCAGCAAAGCTCCCATGTTTGTGGAATGTTTACCCTGTTCCCTACTTTTGGGATCCCTTCTGCTACACCCAAGTTTGTGAGCTCCTCAGAATTTCCAAGTCCAGATATGTATACACAGATTTTTTTTTCTCTTCTCCTCTCATAGTGTCTTATTTGGGGTGATAGAAATGTCAAAGCATTGTGGTGGATGACAGTGGAAGATGTTTATGTGGCACATGTTCGCATATATATTAGACTCATTTTCCGTATTGCCATTTGCAATATTGAACCTCTGACACTAATCCATTACCTACTAGACTCTGACTACTTATCCTAACATTGATAAAAATAATCTTAAAGGAATAGAAGTAGAGGCATTTGATGGGAGGCATGGTGTATACTTGGAGTTGCCTTTTGCTTCATCAGAAATGCCTATTATAAAACCTGTCACACATTTTTCTCATTTTACTTCTCCATGAATTTTCAAAACTAACAAAAATGTAACTTCCTGGCTTCCTGTCTCTGTCGTCTGGGTCCCAATGTATATATATATATATATATATATATATATACATATATATATATATATATATATATATATAATTCTACTGCCATCACAGAGTACTCTGACTTTGGAAAATATGAATTTCATGAAGAGATCACTACACCCCAATACACTGAGGTAACTGAAAATTCAAGCTGTTGTGAGCTTTATACTTCAACAAGTTTATACATGAAAAAATGTAGAGGACAATGAATATTTTGGGTACATATGTGAAGGATATATATCCCGTTATGAATTTCAATTGGCATACATACTGTTACTTTTGAATGCATTATATATATATATATATATATATATATATATATATATATATTTATATATATATATATATATTATGGATTTGCAAACATGAATTATATGTGTCATATACTTATACTACCTTGATTCTTTTATGTCCATCTGTGTGGATTTATAATCAACTTTTCACAAGATATTTCTCAGAAATATTCATTTTTCTGAATACTCAAAATGAACTTCAGTGAATATTGAGTACTAACCCTAATATTTCTACAGTAAGTGACCCAGTTTTATATCAATGAAAGTATATTCAGATGGGACATGATGTGTCTTTTGAAGAAAATTTTCATTCAAAATTGTTATATTCCTATTTCTTCAGTACATATACATCATAGGATGTATCATTTTATCCACAATTCACAAATTGATATGCATATGATTCACTTTCATTCACTCCCTGTATCAGAACCCATGTATTTCTCCATGTTGCTTTACTTGCTTTTTCATGAGATTTCTTTTACAACACATTACTTTTGAATTCCATCATCATTTTCGAAGCAAAACTCAAACACAGTTTGTTATAATTAGTAACCCTAATATTACCACTAGATGTATAACTACTTGGATTGAATGTTTGTATGTGAATACCAGATTTCATATATTTTTTAAAATATCAATTCAATCCATTATTTAAAAGAGTAACCTGTTGCACTTTTTATTCACCATATGGTCTATTCATGTATCATCTCTATATACGTAGACCCAGGGTATACCTATTTATATCCCCAAACTCTAAATGATAGGGTTTCAAAACATGCTCCCAGAAAGGGTGGAAGAAATATGCATGTCACCTGCTCCATGTGTTCCTTTCATCACATCATCTTCTGGACACGGAATGCAAAATTCACTTAGGATTCTAAAAAAGCCTAATTTTAATGAGAACATGGGTTACTAAAATCAACTAGGTCTGCGTTGCCTATTGTTTTCAAATTTCAATCCTATGGTGAGTATACACTTTTTTTCTTCCTAGGATAGTGTATTCAACCACCCCCCTGTTGAAAATATCCCTGATCTTATCACTCAGTTTGTACTTTGTCCGATCTCCTAACATCTGTATTGATATCTATTTCCCCAAGTGCCTTGTTGTGACTGACTCTTCATGTGTGCTGACATTCCCATTTACACTCTAATAGAAATCCATTCGCTGGCAAAAGGGCCTTTTGTCCAAATCCTAAACTCACTCTTCTTCCTTGCCCTACACTGGAATCCTGCCTACTATCTCTATTTCCCTGGAAGTCCTCTTTTACATTCTGTAGTCCCAGGTACAAGATCTTATGCCATTGTATATGGATTTAGAGAATTCATCTCTGCAGAACATAATTCAAAACTATGTATCCAAATCAAGGGCCCAACACCCTTGGGTGCTTCAGATCTTACCTAGTTTTCTATTTTCATACTTACATTTTACCTTACATTCTTATAAATATCCCAGTTGCCCAATGCCCGTATTCATCCAGCAGAATGACTCCTTCCCCAAATCCAACCTGATATGACCCTTAACCATACTCTGTTCCCTTCATCTATTTTCACATAACAGCAGGTCCTGAGTTGATCTTGCCATACAGGTATGTAGGGAATCCTACAGCACCTGAGAAGCTCAAAGGTAGATGCATACATTGGCTCAAATGGAGCCAATGTATGCAGCTAGGTAGGTCCTGTGAGGTCTAAAGTCATCTTCCATGGCCAACAACCCAGTCAGGATGAAGGGATGTGGCTGAATCAGCCTCCCTCTTCTCAATGCAGGGAAGATGAACACAATCAGGCCTGTGTAGGTTGCTGATCCCGGGATCCTAGTGTATATAGACCTTTATGTCTTGAGAAAATGTCCCAGGAAGGTGGGGCAGCCTCCATCTCATGGGACCCATGGAAACAACTGTTAGGACAAAGTGGTTACCAAGGCAGTGACCTCATTCACTTCCCTGAAGGAAGTGACCTCACCTCACTTCCTTGGTGATGGAACTCTCTGAACTTGGGATCCAGGAGGCGAGGCACCCACAGGCAGTTCCAGTCCCAGTGGGCTCACTTGTTTGTCTGTACCAAGGGCAGAGTCATTCTTTCTTGGCACCTAGTGATGTGCTCATTACTGGCTCCTGACAGCTACACAGAGATGGCCAAGGAGACCAGAGCTGAAACAGGACAGGCCACTGCCGGGGAACATATTTTCACCCACTAGTCAGAGGACAGAGTGGATAGATGCAGACCAAATACAGGGTTGGTTTGTGTGTCTTAGTGGGTGTGTTTTTCAATTTGTCACTTTGTCTCATGTTCTGAGAACATGAAGGAAAATCATTTTTTTGTTGTTGGTGGTGGTTTGAAATGGACTGTTAACTGATGAGTCTTTCTATGTCAGTGGATCCCACTGGGTTTGTGGCTAAAGAGAGTAGAAAGAAGAATGAAGCTGTGAATGAGTGCTGTCTAGTGGAAATCTTTGCAGGACTCCTCCTGGCCAATTTATGAATGGACTGCTGCTTGCCTTGCAGATGAGCAACACCTACCATGAACCTAAGTTCCTGTATTCTTCCTGAATTTTGGCCACTCTCTGAAGGGGCTCGTGGTGTTGTGTCCAAGATGTGTACCACCTTCAAGCTCTGTGACATGGCTATGGACTGGATTGCTGAAGGCAATGCCAAGCATCACAGAAAACTCAAAAATTAGCATGATGGGTAAGGATCTCTCTGGAGAATCCGTGCTTGGATAGATAGAAACCCAAGTTGCATGATTAGGAGCTGTCAGTGCCACAGTGTTCAATTTTAAAAAAGTCTCTCCCCAGGCTTCTTTCTTACCTATTGTTCTGTTCCCCTGAATGTCAGGGAGGTCTTTGCCTTAGGACACTCCTTTGGGAATCCTCAAGAAATCAGTTTCAAATGGAAATGAAGAGGCCTAATCTGTGCCTTTTAGGTAAAGTGCTTTGTAAAAGATGTGTCTGAATCAGACTCTTGGCCCTGTGTGTGGCTGTGAATTACATGCTCAGCACCCCAGGAAACAAAAAAACTCCCATGTGCCCATCCAAATCTAAAAGAATGAAAAAGAAGTGTGATATTGGATGAAGTCTCTTGCCTTCCTCTGGTCAGGCTCCTGACCCTTATGAAGTAAGAACAGGGATCCTCTGGGTCAAATGAGTTGTTGCAAGCGCTCCAGCAAGTAGCACACAGGTGTTTGGTTTTTTTCATGAGTCCAGTACACATAAAGAATCTACTCCTGGCAGGCAGGAGGCCTCTAATTTGAGAAGCAGAGCAGTATTAAGTAGAGGCCCATTTTATCTATCCTGTTTCTCAGGAAGGGTGTCCAGGCCACCATGACATTTGGCATATGATGGGCATGAGAGCTTACTTTGCACACCATCTTAGACTGCTCCCCCTATGGAAACCCCCAGGCAGAATTTTATGATGAGTGTCTGTATGGAAGAAGATGAGGGCCATGTGGGAGTGTTTTTGTTAGAATAGTGGTCTTCTGTGTGGTGGTTGGAAAAGATGACTGGGTCCACTTCAGCTTGAACTCTGGTGTAATGCCATTAGAGACTCAGTTCTGGAACTGATCTCAGAGAAGTATTGTCATGAATTGTGTTGGGATTTTCCAAGGCCAGGCATTAGAGGAGCCTTTGGAAACTGAGTTCTAGGCCGAGGGTGGCTTTCTCCACAGCACTGGGAATCTCAGCCAGGATTTCACATGATTTTGCTGTTAAAGCCTTTTCAGATCTAGTTGAGAGCCAAAACTCACATGAACCTCATATTTAAACCCCAATAGGCCTGGATTCCTGTGACCTTTCGCCACTCCTTGGGAAGCCTTGCCTGCATGGGATCTGCAGAGCTTTCACTGAAAGGAGATTCCTCAATAGTTAATGGCTCCTGAATGAATCCAAACCCACAGTGCCAACTTCTTCATTCTTGAAATAAGGCTAGGCCAATACCATGAAGTTTTAAAGAATCCCATGACCAGAAATCCCTGGAGAACATTTAGATCTCCTGTTGCTCATCATGACTGAACCAGCGAGTGCCGTTTTTGACTGAGTGGAATTCACGACCATGGTGAAGAATAGAGATGCCAGTGAGTAGGAGCCAGCAGGGAATTAGGCCTGGAGCAATGGAGTGCACGTGTGTGATCAAACATCTGTGGTGGGCCCCTGTGGTTCTGTCATTGGCTTTCAAATGACATGTGACTGACAAGGAGCAGCCAGCAGACCCTAAAATATAAAGGCATGTTGTTGTGGGGAGAGGATTTGGTGCCATGCTCAGAATCAAGTTGCTATGCTCAAGTGGGAAAGATATATGGGATGGCAGCCCAGTTTGTGTTTTTTCCTTCAGACCCTGACTCACCCCACGTGACAGAGCTCCCTCCAGCACTGTGTCCCGGTTGACCTTTATGTATTTCAAAAACAAACACCAATTTTCTAGGGAAGGTGCAAGAAATGCCATTAAAACTGGAGGGTGAGCCAAAGGCTTCACAATCCACCCAGGGAGACATTCACACCCGGACAGCCACAGTTACCTACAAAGAGATGATTCAGCTCTGCTGCTTCCTGTTCGTATTGGAAAACATGAAACCATGTCCTCCTGTTTACATAGACTCACACCAAGCTTTGATGGTCTCACTACAAAGGAAACCAGAGCATAAAGCTATATTTCTAGTGCACAAATGTCAGAGGCAGAGAGTCAAGAAGGTCATTAGGCCAGCAAAGCTCCCATGTTTGTGGAATGTTTACCCTGTCCCCTACTTTTGGGATCCCTTCTGCCACACCAAAGTTTGTGAGCTCCTCAGAATTTCCAATTCCAGATATGTATTCACAGATTTTTTTCCTCTTCTCCTCTCATAGTGTCTCATTTGGGATGATAGAAATGTCAAGGCATTGTGGTGGATGACAGTGGATGATGTTTATGTGGCACATGTTCCCATATATATTAGACTCATTTTCTGTATTGCTATTTGAAATATTGAATCTCTGACACTAACCCATAACCTACTAGACTCCGACTACTTATCCTAACATTGATAAAAATAATCCTAAAGGATTAAAAGTAGAGGCATTTGGTGGGAGGCATGGTGTATACTTGGACTTGCCTTTTGCTTCATAAGAGATACCTATTATAAAACCTGTCACACATTTTTCTCGTTTTACTTCTCCATGAATTTTTAAAACTAACAAACATGTAACTTCCTGGCTCCCTGTCTCTGTCGCAAGGGTCCCAATGTGTGTGTGTGTGTGTATATATATATATAATCCTACTGCCATCACAGAGTACTCTGACTTTGGAAAATATGAATTTCATGAAGAGATTACTGCACCCCAATACACTGAGATAACTGAAAATTCAAGCTGTTGTGAGCTTTATACTTCAACAAGTTTATACATGAAACAATGTAGAGGACAATGAATATTGTGGGTACATATGTGAAGGATATATATCCCCTTATGAATTTCAATTGGCATATGTACTGTTACTTTTGAATGCATTATATATATATATATATATATATATATATATATATATATATATATATATATAGAGAGAGAGAGAGAGAGAGAGAGAGAAAGAGTATGGATTTGCAAACATGAATTATATGTGTCATATACTTATACTACCTAATGTCACACATTGTTGTACTAAATATAAATATGGATGAAATTTATTGATTTTTTAAAAAATACCTTTTAACCCATTAAAAAATAAAATTAGTTTTGATGCTTTGGGGGATTTTGCTTATACTGAACGAAATTTGATATTTGAAGTTTACCATCAAAAATGTAGCAATAATAGAAACCAAGTAAGATTGTCTAGGATATTTAACAACAAAATTGAACAAGCTTTAAATTTGATACTGTGACACATTAAAATTAGCTCAAGATAGCAAAAAGTCAACCAAGGAAGACATGGGATATTTGGGGACTTTGGAAATACAACTACTATTTCTCATCCATTGCCTTTAAAAAGTTGTTTTATGCAATTGTTTTATTATGATCACCTTAAAAGTAATATTTATTTTTGAAATTAACTTTTAAAAATAACTTAAAAAATCATATTGAGCAGAATTTTTGTTGTTTTTGTTCTGTATATAGTCCTGAGGATTTCACAGGAGTTAGAACTTTTGCAAATATAATGCAAAATCAATATGCTGATTAGGGATTCATAATAATTTACAATATTAATTTAATAAAATGCCTAGAACAATGTCTAACTTTTACTAAAAAAAATAACAATGAAGCTGTCTGCACTTAACAACACACGTAAGGCAAATGTTGAATTAAGGTAAAAAATATATGCAGTAAACTCATATCTGACATAATATACAATAAAATTAATATCCACACTGAAGATCTAAAGTTATGACAATATGCTTCCTACAAACCTCTATAATTTCCCAATGGGGTTGAGCATAGCTCATATTGCCTAATGTCAATTGGAATATTCAGACTATTTCTTAAAAATGAATGCTATAATTTCCCTACCATGCCATGTAAAATAATTTAATATATTCATTTTAACAAAACGTTTAAACTACAGTGTGTTTGTTTTAAATTTTTAGTATTAATTCTGGTTCTTAACGATATCTACAGTTAACATTCTACTTTTCATGCTGTTCCTAAAAGGAACAATATCTTTACCCTGAAAGTGTTACTCTAATTCACCCCTAAAATTTACTTTATGTGAAAAAGTTTCATCATTCAAAAACCCTACTGTTTGTATATATTGAGATTGATTCAACTACATTGGGTACAGATGTTGATATCAGACAAGCTGGGTTTCTACATCTAACTTTACACTATGACCCTGGGAAGTGGCATAATGTATTGGTGCCTCAGGTCCTGACTACAAAATGACAATGTTTCCAGAGTCCTCAATGGGTAGTATGAAATTTACAAGGAGCTAGTGTATGTGCCTAGCACAGGCTCAGAGTAGTGTAGAACTCTCCTGCTGTAAATGCCTTCTTCTCTCTTCTCCATTCCTGGCGTATCTTAGCTAACTGGAGATCAGTGAAAAAATAGTGGAAGTTATTGGAATAAATCAGCTCCAAGCAGAGGCACATCTACATTGCAGGCAATAGTTACACAATTCTAAAGTAACAGTCATTGAGATCAAAACGACGTTTTAAAAAAATGTATTTACACTTTACAATTTCTGAGTAGGGGAACATCTTTTCAGGAGAACAATGAGAGAAAGAACAAATTAGCTACATCTGTGTGTATAGTTTAATTCTGTAAAAATAAAGAAATATACCCAATTTTATTAAACACTGAACATTCATGGACAGGTAACAGAAACAAAGCTATTTCATAGAGCAATCTACATCAACATCCAAAAACAACAAAATAGAGTTCTCTAAAGAAAAGAGTATTTCTTTAATGGGGTTGATAATAATTAGAAGTTCCCATTATTTGTCCATGAATCCTAAGAATGGTGCTACTTCAAACAGGATTCTAGTAGAACTTGGCACAATAAATTTAACTTTTCAACCATCTCATTACTTTTTCACCATCTTGTGGCTTCACTCACTCAGACAGTCTCACATATACGTACATTAATATTAAAAAAACACATGGCTGTAAAACAGAAAAGTCATTCTAAAATTACATTTTCTACAACAAAAGCAGGTCACTATATTTACGTCCGATGTCTCAGTCACAGAAATGGATTTTCCTCACGGAGCTACTGATTCGCATACACTATCAGGTTCCACATTTTAGAGGTGTGTTTCTAGGAGGATCTGTTTGATCATGTGCAAGAATTCTAAGGCATTATAAGAAGTTGTTCCACAGGACAAGGGCTGCCCAGGCAATGATATACCCTTGGTATATTTAACAAGTCTTTAGTCTTCAAATGGTAACAGCCAGACACAGGGAGACATTCATAGTCTACAGGTGGTTGGCTCAAAGGTCAAAATGTGTTTTAAAAAATGTTTATGCAATAGCACCATAGGAAATCTTTCAGTAATAAATTCATTTTTTTCCCCAACATTGCATTTTTAAACTGAATTTCAGGAAGAGAGAGAGGGAGAGAGACAGATGGAAAAAAATAGAGTTTTCAATTCTCACAAGGCCTATTTCCACTTCATCTAATTTTTTAAAATACACTAACCATGACAATATCAACAATAATAACTACAACAATAATAGGTCAACAATGAAAAACAGACAATAGCAGCAGTAGTAACTTGAGTGTGGTCCATCCAGGCAGGCATCTAGAAGAATCCTGTGCACACCCCGGGGAAGTTTTCTCATAAAGTTCGTAAGACATCACATGCTTCTTGGATTTGGTGTAAAAAGGCAGCACTTACACAGAAGGAACTGAATTCACCAATTAACTGGGCATTTCCGTAATTAAATAAATGATGATCAGCATTGGCTTTAATTGACACTACTTGACCACTTACACTAGTCAAAATGTAAGAACAATGAAGTGGTCTCAAGATCATTTGTGTTTCAAAGAGGTTAAGCTGGCCTGCAAGTGAAAATAATGAAGCTGAAATATTCCAGTTTCCAAACATCAGATAGACAGACGGACACACACACACACACACACACACACACACACACACACACACACACATACTTAAAATACAAACCACCCTCAAAAACTCCCATTTCACATCAGCTCATATGGATCTGGTTTACATTGTATCCGTGATACAAAGTCAAAGCAATTATGCTAAGAAGAGGTTTTTCCAGTTTATGACCTGCAAGATCAGTCCCAATTCTTGAAAAATGGTCAAAAGGAACATTTGCAGGGTCACAGCCCCTGAATTGAACTGTCTGAATTGCGAGGCATCTGTTTCAAGCTGTTAACAGAAGCTTGTAGAGTCTCCCTTGAAGCACAAGATGCCCCTCAACCAGTTTTAACAGCACATGAAGCACAGAGTTCAAATATCCTCCTGTTGCTAAACAGGATTGGCTGGAAGCTTGTCTTCTAGTACAGAGATCATTCTGACCTTATAGTTTTCTTTTGTTCAAACTCATTTTATAAAAACATTTGTGCTAATATCATCAGTTTTTTTTTTAATATGTCTATGTCTTCTCTCCATCGTGCACAATCCTTTATGTTCTGACAGAGGTTTTGGTGTTATTTTTTGGTATGTGTGGTTTCTGGATATCTTATGCTTTTGTATCTTACATAAAATCCTTTCTTGTTGATTGTGTCATCCGTGTGTAAATGAATTAAAATGGCATCCCCTATTGAATAGATTTCTTCTGGTGGCTGAAAGAAAACAAAACAAAACAACAGAATGAGTTGCTTTTCCTTCATGGCAATGCATGTTTGAGCATGTTTTTCTTTGGCATATAATTCCACCCTCCCAACAACCTTGACAAATCAATATGATTGACTGCTTCCTTTTACAGATGAGGAAACTTGAGACTGAGAAAAGACAATGTTATGCTAGACATCAAAAGGCTAGTCAATTCTATAGCTGGGCTTCAAACCTGCATGAGCCTGTTTCTACTTTCCTTTCTAGATTCGCGTATTTCTTCCCCAAACCCTTAAGGCAAGTTTTTTAAAAAATATATTTATAAAGAGAGGTCAGAAAAGGTAAAGGGATGTTAAATTTGTTTCACAAATTACTGAGTCAAAGCCACTCTAGAATTAAAATCTTTAATTAATTTTTGCTTTAATAATTTAAGTAGCAAGAAATTTCTTTTTTCTTTATTTCAGTTGTTATTTGGGCAAAAGTTCAACAGTATTATTTACGCAATAGATACCGGCAGACATTCAAAAAATTGGGACTAATATCTTCACAACAGAATATGTATTCAGAAGACTATTCAATATTAATTCAGTGCATCCCAGGAAAGAAGCATTGAGAAAACCTTAATCTTTCTTTTTTTTATTCTCATTTCTCATGGTGACCTTTTCGAGCCTGTTTCTGGCACTCTGCACTTGTACATGAGACACTGTGAAATGAACAATATTCCTAGAGCATAGACTGAGCCAACATACCAGCAGCTGACCCTCCACTCCCACCAAGAATATCAGCTGAAAAGAGAATGTCAATTAGAATGATGTGCATATTCTTTCTGTTAATGCTTTAATTGAGGAAGGTGATGAAATCGTTAAATTTATGTGTTTAAGTTTACTGCACTTAGATTAATATTTAAATGCCTATTGCACAATAAAAAGGTAGAACATGCTTTGAGATTATTGAGTATTTCAATACTTATTGTACAATAAAAAGTTAGAATATGGAAGTAACCAGAAAGTATAACTACTAAATTAATCTGCTTGGCTAATATAATCAGGCAAATTCATCAGGAGTAGAAAAGTGGGAGGGTGGAAGAGCACATTCATTATATTTCTTCAAGCCGTTAATAATATAACTTTTTGCACAAATATCGCAAATTTTAAATGTTACACACAGTAATCATCAATTAATAGGCATTTTTAGTTTTGTCTACAGTATCCCCTTGGTGGTGTACTTACCCCAGATTCACAGAATCGACCAAGTCCCACTGCTGTGGAATCGAGACCATCAAAGAGCTCAACATAGTCATAGCCACAATCAGCTTCTTCTTCCACTTCAAAGGTCTGGAAGGACAATTCAAGCCGAGAGCCTCGTTCTGATACTAACAACCACTCACAGTCCACCTGTCCTGGGTAGTTGTTATCTCCAAACTGTGCGTGTGAGTATAGCTCTCTGGGTTTGGGTTCTGCTTTCAATCGTCCACCACACTCTACAAGGAAAGAAAAAGGATTAGAAAAATGAGCTTCAACTGGTCTAATTTTCAACTTCAGTGTATTCTGACATTCTCCAACTTCTGTTTCCATTTCCAGGATCAGATGTAATTTCCACAACCCAAGAGCCTAAGAACAAAGACGAGAGCACAGGCTGCCTGAGTTGGAATGTAAGCTCCAACACCTACAAAGTCTGTGACCTGATCAGTGTAGTCCCTTCTCTGAGACACTGTTTTCCCAAGGGTAAAATACAGATGATTATGTTGGCACCAATGTTAATGCGTTTTTAGGATTTAATACATAAAATCTTTTCAAAGACTACTTGTCACATAATAACTCTCAATAATTTTGTTGTTGTTGTGATTATACCTAATAGTTTTTAGTCTCAAGTAACTCGTTTTATGGTTAAAACAAACAAACAAAACAAATAGGGTCTTAATTTGAATTTAACTTTAATAATGTCAGAACCCAGAATCCAGAATAAGAAATAATCTAAAATTCAACAGAATATATAAAATTCATGTGTGTGTGTGTGTGTGCACACACACTACATAAAAATTCTACACAACATATATAGCACTATATTATTTTACTGTTAGAAATATTTATCTAACTAGATCTAGAAAAACACAGGCATAATTAATTATACTTATCTTTGAAATTCCAGAACCAATTCAGTTACAGTTGGTTTGCTTGCTATAATGAAATATTTTAAATGCTCCTTTTGGCTTCTTTTTTAGAGAGATATTAATAAGCATATAATTTCGCAGTTATTAACTTTGTCACAAGAGGAAAATACATCAAAGAAATAAGTCAGTGAACATACAAACTTTTAGCTTGTTTTAGAAGGTAAGAGGTTTATAAAAATGTTCTCAGTAATCTTTAGTAGGTAGAAGCCCAAACTTTGTAACTAGTTCCTGAAAAGTGTGTCATACTCACATGTGCTGTGACTAATAAAATGGTTGGCAGGTTTAATTTTATATTTAAATCTTAAAAGGAAAGGGAATGGACAAGTTCATGTACTTTAAAATAAGTAAACTCCAGCTCATATCCTTGCAAAATTATGTCCCAAACATGCCCATAATTTGCATTTGCAATAGACCATAGCCTGAGCAAAAAGATGGTGATGAAAACTTCAGTGCTTTTCCCACAGGGTAATTAAATATAGCCAAACTTGAATCAGTCATAAGACCAGTTGATATGAAATACAAATAATTCTCCATTATTTGTAAAGAAAAGACATATGACAAATTTGGATGGGTAAAAAGCATAGGTAATATAAAATCAGATTTCTTTGAGTGACTCTAAAGTCCATCCCTCCAAATCTCTCATCTAGGTTTGTGATGATAAAACTTATTGACTTGTATTAAGTTACACAAGTTTGTTCTTCATTCTCTAAATTTCATGGAGGCAAAAAAGAAAATAACCAGATAAAGCTGAATAAATATATGTCTATAATTTAGACAACCACGTCTGCAGAATGAAGACCTACCTAGCCCAAACTAGAAAATCATAATATGCAATACAGAATATGATGCTATGTATTGTTTTTATTGTCACTTAAACAAATTACCACAAAAAAGTACCTGAAGCAACACATTATCTTAGCATTTGGGGGCCAGATGTCCTAAAATTGGGGTGTCATCAGGGCCATGTTCTTTTTGAATCCCCTAGAGATGAATCTATTTCCATTTTTCTCAAAGCCTCCTACTTTCCTTGAATCATGACTCCCTTTATCAATCTTCAAATCCAGCAATGTTATCTCTCTCTGATTATGCTTTTATTGTCACATCTCTTTCTCTAACCCGCTTCTTCTGCCTCCTTTCCCATGTTTAATGACCCAGTGATCATTATTGGCCTACCTAGATAGTGGAGGAAAATCTCCCTACCTGCTAATTTGTGATTTGAATTCTATGTGCAACCTTAATTCCCCTTTGTCATGTGTGCCCACATACACAGGCTCTGATGATTAGGACATAAATACCTTTATGGAGTAACATTATGCCAACTGCAAGTATATGAAAAATATTTAATTAAATAAAATGTGGAGGCACAGATGAATGAGCAAAATAAAACCATCACTAAAGGTCAGTCAGGACTTTAAAATTAAGGAAGCATCAACAAAGATATGGTTCTTTACAGAAGTAAACCATATTAACAAACTTTAGCTAGAGTAAGAAAAAAGAAGAGTCAAATAAAATCAGGGCTAAAAGAGAAGACATTACAACAGATGCTGCAGAAATTCAAAGGTTCATTACAGATTTTTATAAACAACTATACATCAACAGATTTGGTAACCCAGGAGAAATGGACAACACTGGATGCTTATACCTTACCAAAATGGAATCATGAATAAAAAACATGAACAGACAAATAATAAGGTTTAATCAGCAATAAAAATTCTTCCATCAAAGAAAAACCCAGAACAGGAAGGGGCATAATGTAGCTTTGGATATATATTTCACTGCTGAGATCTACCAAGCATTTAAATAATAACAAGTATTAATTATTCTCAAATTATTCCAAGAAATTGGAGAGGAAGAGATTCTTCCAAACACTCCTCGAAAGCCAGAATTACCTTGATATGAGAACTAGACAAAAGTATAACAGAAGTAAAGGGAAACAATAGACCAATATTCTTCATGAACAGAACAGAGATGGTACAAAAGCCCTCCACAAAATACTGTCAAATAAATACAAAGGCACCTTAAAATATTATTTACCACAATAACAAGTGACAGGGATGCAAGGCTAGTTCTGCATATACAAATCAACAAATGTAACACAATGTATCAACAGAATGAAGGGCAAAAAACATATGATTACCTCAATAGAATAAAGGACATTTGATAAAATTTAACATCCCTTTGTGAAATGCTAAACAAATTAGGTATAGGTGGAAAGTAGCTTAACATAATAAGGGTCACATGTAATAAGCCAACAGTTTACACTATACTGAATGGGAAAAGGCTGAAAGCCTTCTCTCTAATCTGGAACCAGATAAAAATGCCCATTTTATCACATTTATTCAACATACTGCTGGAAGTCCTAGAAAGAGCAATCAGGCAAGATAAAGAAACAAAAGATATCCAAAACAAGTCAAATCATCACAGTTTGTTGATGTTGTAATCATATATATCAAAAACCCGAGACTCCATCCAAAATCTATTAGAACTAATAAATTCATTTAGTAAAGCTGCAAAATTTGAAATCAACAGATAGAACTCAATAGCACTGCTATATGACAAATTTATCTCTAAACTTAATGTAATTCCTAGTTTTTGTAGAATTTAGCAGGCTAATCCTTATATTTGTGTGAAGAGTGAATAACTAAGAAAATAGATACCTCTGAAACAGTAGGATAAGGTGTGAGTACCTGCCTTGTAGTTATTCAGATATACTGTAAAGTTGTTGTAACTTAGTGTGGTGTATGTAGTGCAGTAAAGGCAGATTCTCCAGTGGAACAATAGATAACCCAGAATCAGGCTTGTGTTTATTTGAGCATTTATTAGATGATGTAGGGAGTAAATTTAACAACTGTAGGAAGGAAGGATATTCAATAAACAGTGTTCAGACAATTGGTCATCACGTGGAACAAATAAAATTTCAATCTTACAACACACATGTAAAAATCATTTCCAGGTAGATTAAGGTTTTAATAGTGAAAACTAAACTTAAAACTCTAAGGAGAAAAATAGAAAAACATCATTTATGGGAAAAATCTAATCTAAGAGTAGTGAGGATTTTTCAATGAATATGAAAAAAAACTATTATTACAAAGATAAGGACTGATAATTCACACTACAGTAAAAATTAAGAATTTAAAAGACACTATAAATAAATTAGAAAAATAAACCTCATTTAGAAGAATGAATTTAAACAACACATTCCAAAAATACACAGTTAATGAGCAGAATATATGAAGGATTCCTACAAATCAAGAAAAGAAGAGTGGTGTCATAGGAAAAAATAAGAAGAAAATATCTACAGGCATTACATTGTCTCATGTGGGCTTTCAGGGAACACCACATATCCAAACCATAGCACTCATTCAATGTAAGAAGATTTGGAGGATAAATGATTGGATTGTAGCCTTAGCCTTATCATTGGATTGATATACCATCAGTTGTGGGGGTGTGGCTGAAGGAGGTGGGAATTAGGGTGTGGCTTTGAGTATATATTTGTATCTGGAGAGTGGAGTCTCTCTGCTTCTTAGTCTTGATGATATAAGCTGCTTCCCTCTGCCACACACTTAGTCATGATGTTTGGACTCATCTGGAGCCCAGGAAAATGAAGCCAGTCTTCTATGGTCTAAGACCTCTGAAACCATGAGCCCTCAAATAAACCTTTCCTCCTTAACAGTTGTTCTGGTCAGATCCTTTAATCATAGCAATAAAAAAGCTGAAAAACAACTAGGATATGAAAAAGTATCCAACTTCATCAATAATCAGGGTTATGCAAATTTGAATATAGTGAGATTCTGTTTTATTCTCCTAGATTAGCAAAAATAAAGACTTAATAATAAATATTAGTAAAGCTGTCTAGCCATAGATTTAGAAAAAGTAATTAACATTACAAACATGCACATACACAAATTATAAAGTATATATATATAAATGTCCTACGAAACTTACCTCTTAAAATAATATAAAAATATTAAAAAGATAACTGTTTTAAAGGTAATTTTTAGCTTTTAAGTGGAAAAGTTGAAGACCTGAGATTTAAAGTCTTAGATCACTGAATCAGAGAGTTAATTCTAAGTCTGTTCAATCAGTAAATTTTAGTAATGATTTGAACAGAGCTCAGGGATACTTATCCTACCACATCTCTCCTTCACCCCAAAATTGTTTAGACTACAGAGTCTAGTAGTTGGCTTGTGCCCTGTATAGATGAACATGTATTAACAAATCCTTTTCTCATTCTTTCTTCTTGAATAACTCCTTCACCCTATTTCTGTTTAGGAAGCATATCCGTGAGCCTTTTGCAGGGTTTTTGTGGTTGTTGTTATTTTAGTTCGGGATAAATAGCAGAGATAGTTTGCCAAGGTCAATGCTTGGCACCAGAATCACGAGCCACCACACAGCTTTGTAGATTCAAACAGCAATTCTTTATTCCAGCTCTCACACCACCTCCACACAGGTCCAGGGGCAATCGCGTTCTGCCGTCTCCCGCACAATTCACCTACTCCACGAGGCTCTCTCCAAATCCCATTTTAATCTCAGGAGAACTCAACGGGAACAAGCAACAGGAACACCCTAATCCCAGCAATAATCTTCAACTTCCAACTTCCCTAAAACCCATTATCTTAAACTGGCAACGCCTTAAACTCAAGGAGCCGGTTACTTCCTCAAACCTGATCAGTTCTAAACCCGGATCCGCCTTGGTCTTTGAGCAAGGTCACCTTATTAAAGCATGCATGCAATGTCCCATTGAATGTCCTCTAAGCAGCATGGGGTACGCTTGGCAAGGAAATTTTGATGTGTCATTCCTACTTGGTAATGGCCCTCAGCAATAGTTGTCTATTATCTGATACCCTGTATGTTTTACCTACTGTGAAAAACATTTGCTCTTTTTTCTGCTTTGTTGAAGTATAAATTATATATATATGGTGTATAACATGATGATTCACTCTCTATATACATTGTGAAATGATCACCATAATCAAGTTCATTAACACCTCCATCATCCCACATATTTATTGCATGTGAGTGTAAGAAAGCTTAAGATCTGCACTCTTAGCCAATTTCAAGTATACAATATCATTTAGTATTATTACCAAGCTGTAAATTAGATCCTCAGAATGTAATAATTTTATAGCTGAAATTATAAATTTCACTTGCCTAATGCTTCCTAATTTAGCTAGAATCTGAGTGGAGCAAGTGGTCATCTTAAGATTCTAAAAATATTGTCTCCTTGAAATCCTATCACCAATAATCATTCCTCAGAATTTTCAAGGATATTCTGCTCATAATCTTGAGCATAATCCAATATGTTACTGAAAATGATACAATTTAAGTTACCGACCAACATCTTTTCCTCACCACTTAATACCAGATCAGAGAGTTGAGCCCCTGAGCTCCAGAGAGGCCAAGAGAACAGGGGCCAAATTGATTGGACAGACAGGGATTCTACCAAAGTCTAATGTTACTACCTAAGAATTTGGGAAAGTTCTCAAAACTTTCATTCCAAGAAAAATTATTACATATCCTCTGGTTATAACTGTAAAATCAAAAGAGTATATTCTAAAACTACCTTAGAAAGTTATACATGTAGATTAGGGGGAAAAGATAAGATTTCTAGGGGGCAAATTATAAGAACAAAATATATAAGGGTTTCTGAAAAAAATCTAAGAATTTCACAGGAAGGGTTCAGTAATCTTATGGGGGGGAAATATTGGAATCAGAAAATTTCAGAGTAGTACCCTATTGAAAACTTCTCCAAATCAATTAATTGCTTTGAATTGCTTATAAACTTGAGGAGAGAAATTGTACACTATCTCATCTAAAGACCCACTCCACTATGAAGATAACAATAAAAATTTTAAAGGGAACATTTATTCAAAATATTATTCTTTGGTAGTATAAAGCAATTATGATGACAGAAGACCTAAGTTATAAACTTAAAGGTTGAGTGCATTGATGTTTTAAAAACTGCATCTGTATTTATTATTTGAATTTCCTAAATGAATTCCTAAATATATTCTACTATATTAAATAATTATGGTTAGACTATGGTTTTTCTTTTTCATTTTCAATTATAGGAGAGTCAAATCTTAATTTTAAATAACTGTTCAGCTGATTTTCTTTCCTCTTTTTTCTTATTATTTCTTTTTAAACTTTCTAGTTATAGTATTGGTTTCAATTTGGTGGACAAAGGAAAGCTGAAAAAAATATAACCAAAAAATAATATATATATTGGACATTGACAGGAAATGGTCAGCTTGGAGATACAATGAAAGGAAACCCAGCAGTGAAGGTTTCACTGATAACATGTGATTTGAAGTCAGTGAACAGACCAAACGGTCATTCACTTGCTTTGGCCAATGTGTATAATAAACCAAAGGCTCCATTAATATCTGTCACAAAAGCACATGGAAGATGGTGACAGTGGAGGCAAAGCAGCACATTTTAATACAGATAGGTGAGTTGCAATAGCTGGCATCACTATAAGCTGTTATTTCACACCCTCTATTAATCTAATATGCATTGATATCCATTTATGAATTTTATCCTAAAAATTAATATATTGTCCAATAGAAGATGGCTGATCTTTTAAAGTAAACCCCTTTAACCATAAAGCATTGAAAAACCACAGCACAACCTTATTCTTTCTCATCTTTTATGAATTGTCTCCTCCTATCACTCCACCTTTATCTTGAGAGAAAAAGTTGTTCTTAGTAGACAGAATTACCAAATAATGATATTTTATTTTACCATTTTGGGTAGAAAGAACTGTTTCCATGATATGATACCTCAATTATGTTTTCTTGAATTGACTATGCCCTATGATCAATCACTTAATTTTCATAATATCAAAATTTATACTGAAGGAACATAGTTCAGTGGTAAAGCACTTGCTTACCATGCATGCATGAGACCATGGAATCAATCCCCACTACTACAAGGAAAAGAAAAAAAAGAATAAACAAGAACTAAACTGAACTATTTAGAAAGTCCTCGGAATTTTCTTAGTAGTCAGTGCTCTTTTTCATGCACTATGCACAGTTTGGGCTCCCTCAAGAAGACATCCCATTTTATTTCCATTGTTGTTGTTTTTTTTAATTACCTTCTTTTCATCAGATTGTCAGGTGATATAAGTTTAAATTAACATGCTTCCAATGGGTTACCCTTCTCAACATTTGTAGTTTGTTTCTTTAATTTTAGAAAATGAATATGTCAATCTGTTCAATTGTAGAGAAAGTGGATGCTGTGGAAATTTGAGGACTTGCATTAAGTATCTGTTAGGTCTCTCTAACAGTTTTTTGTTTTTTGAACATTTTCTTTGCAGATTTCCCCATTTTCAATTCATTTAAATACTTAAGTGTGAAATAGAGTTGATTTTAATTAGATAAAGTTTTTCCATGTTGTGAATTATAGCAAGAAAAAATATCTTAATAGAAATATGAGTCACATATATAATTATAAATTTTCTAAAAAACTGAAAAAGAAAAAAGAAACAGGTGTAATTAATTTTAATAGTGGGGTTTCTTTAATCCAATCTATTCAAAATATTATATCATTTGACATATAAAATAGGGAAGGTTTTTTTCATGATTTTAGGAAGACTTTGAGACATCTTATTCATACAGTATACCTCAATTTGACATAGACTCCTTTCAACTGCCCAATAGTCACACAGATGACTAGTGACTACTGTATTGAACTGTACAAGGAGAGGACTTTTAAAAGTTTTTCAACTTGAGATCTCTATGGATCTAATCAACAGACTTTTAAAAAGTTATGAAAGATTTTATGGAAAGTCACTTTATTTAAACAGGCTTTGTTGACCTATGTTTTGCTCACTTGGGATACCAGATGGTTCATTATCCTGGTAAATCATGATTTCCCAAATTAATATTGTTATATAGACATATAATAAAACCTGAAGTTGTTCTTCAAGTAAGCAGTTTGTGAGAATGTCAAAAATATTCATGCAGAATGGATAATGTTATGTTTTGTGAATGTTCAACATGATTGACATATTTATACTCAATTCATTTTCTTAACAAATCTTTATCATTCATTTCCCATGTGACAGGCTACGTGTAGAGAGATAAAGAGGTGCAAAATCAGTCATTTCTGCCCTCAGGCCATATGCATTTTAGTGAGCAAGAGAGACTGAATGAAAAAATCCTGTGAATAAATGTGAAATCAAATGGTGAGAAGAGTTTCAAAGGAGTAAACT
The DNA here is from genome assembly GCF_052094955.1 of Ictidomys tridecemlineatus. Lineage (NCBI taxonomy): Eukaryota > Metazoa > Chordata > Mammalia > Rodentia > Sciuridae > Ictidomys > Ictidomys tridecemlineatus. The sequence goes on along the minus strand of NW_027522379.1, from coordinate 336,128 downwards.
GTCTCTGGACATAAAATAAGGAGATCTGACCTAGTAAGCAAGGTCAGAAAGAGCTTCCTTGAGGAAGTAGTGCTACGGCTGAGGTCTAAGGGATGAATAAATATAACCAGGCAGAGAGAAACTGGGAAAGATATACTGTCCAGATTGGTATAGATCTTTTGTTTTATTTCTAAAAACTGGAGAGGCTGGATCATGCATTTTTTTCTGAGAGTCTCTCATGAATGCTGCTCTGTCTTTTCCTGCAATTAAAGTGTCATACTGCTCTTGCCTCTGTTTAGGCAGGTAGTACACCTCAGGACTCTTTTGAATGTGCACCTTTTCTTTTCTTTATAATACAATATATGAAGTACATATAAATGGACATTTCTATATAGTTAATTCACCAACTGGTTAAAAGCACTTTTGCAGTATATTAAAATATTTTAAGATAAATAGCTCTAACAAATTCATTAAAAAAGCAATTCTGTAAATAAAATCAAGGGACAAAAACAGATAAATGACAGAAGAGACACAGTGACAAAAGAAAATGAAGCTGTTACTAAAAAATAAATAAATAAATAAGGTTTGTTTAGCTTGTTTGATTGACAAAGCTGTTAAAGACACATGGTTTGCCTCCACAGAAGCGGCCTTCTGAAATACCTACTGGAGGAAGCGATATCTGGAAGGCAATTAGTCAATATGCACTAAAATACAGACTAAGCACCCTCAACCCAGCAATTCAACTTTGAAATTTATCCTGAGGAACTCATCAGACAAGGGACTAAAACAAATGGATACGTTTGGGGTTATAACAGTTATTAAATGGAATCCATCTAAATGTTCTACAAAGAGAATGATTTTAAAAATTGATATGTTAATGCAAATAAATGTACAGGTATATATGTATATATATACCTGGGAGATATATATACATATATATCTCCCAGGTATCCCTTGATATACATGTATATTTATTCATAGAGAAAAATATTCACAGTATTCTGATAAATGAGACACAAAACAGTGGGAAGCCATAACACAATATGATCCCACTCTTTGTAAACACAAAGTGTATGCCTATTGTTGCACTGAAAAAAAAATCTAAAAAACACAGCAAGAGTTTTAACATGCAGTGGTACCATTATCAGATATATAATTTATGTTTTTATTTATCTAGATATTCTGTTTTTATAGAAATTTTCTCCTATACTTAATGACATTCTTTTTATAATAGTATTTTTCTCATTAAGAAAAATTGAAAAAAAAAGTTGTAAAAAAGAAAAAGAAAAAATTATTCATTTCATTGAAGCATTTCCTTTCAATCGTCTTGAAGTATAACTGAGTTTCTTAAAACATAGTTTTGATCATATTTAATTGGGCTTCTAAGGCTAGTACTAAACCTTGCCTGAGGGGAAAGCTTTTATGGAGGATTTTCTAGTATTCAATTACAGGGTATTTCCATAATAGAAGAATAACAGTTTATAATTAGATTGACTAAATTTAAGCTTCATCCATACCTCTGTGAAAGGGGACACCACCTCTCCTCTTTCTTGAAGGGTTCTATTCAGTCAGATGTAGTTTTTTGAAGTTGATGACTTTCCTTAGGAATTTTGGCTAAACTGGGTGAAATGTCTATAAATAATCACACAAGACAGTGCTGCAAATACCCAGAAGGCTTAAAGAATAGTTAGCTTTAAGACTAAGGTTATTAGTACTTTTATTAAAGAATCACTGTAATAGTAACAGTAGTTAAGAAGATGATAGATTCTGGAGCCCAACTCCCTGGGTTCAAATTTTAGTTCTACTTTCTAGCAATGCAACCTAAGGTTGGTTACAGAACTTTTTGTACCTTAATTTCCTCTTCAGTCAAACTGGAAAAATAAAAGTATGTATCTACCTCATAAATTGTTGAAAGAATTAAATGAGTGAATATAGGTAAAACAAATGGTGCTTGGCACAAAACACAAATACCCGGTAGATGCTAGTTTATATCACTATTCAGTGAGTATATTTATTTGGAAGTGACGTCAAAGGCACAATGGTTGAAGGCTGTGGAATTTGGGGATTTCAATAGTACAGTTTGCTGAACACATCTGTGCCCTTCATGGTAGAAAGCATTCTGCATATATTATCTTACTAATCCTTACAGTAATGCTTCAAAGTGAGTATTGTTTTTATTTATAAGATTACAAAACTGGGCTTCCTTCAGGTGAGTAACTTCCAAATGTTGCATGATGTTGAAAGTAAAATAGGAATGACTGAGAGGAGAGGTTTCCTTCTCTAATTTGTTAAGAGGGTTTTCTGGATTAGGAAAACCCAAAAGGCAGGGAATGAGATGTCATTTTTCTTTTTCATAATTTCTCCCCTTCTTTCTGCTCCAGAGATTTCTCTTCATTTATTTGAAATAATTTATGGGGTTCCTTCCAAGGTCCAGGCAATGGCCAGTCAACTGGAGCTACTGCATCCTCAGAGTCTATGTCCTAGACAGAGAGACAGAACAGTTGAGAGTTGGCAGCTGGGAAACCAGATTCTCTGTCCTCCAAATCACTGACTGTACTTGGCTTTGCTATGGTGTGGCAGGGACTCAGCAAATAATAGGATCCAACACACTACAAACAGAGACAGCCTGGTGATGGTGGTGGCAATAAGCAGGAGGCCTCACCAGCCAGCAATGTCATGTGTGGGCAAAGCCCCATTAGCCTATGAAGAATTGGGTACATCGTAAGTTACCTCTCCCCAATCAGTCCAGGTACCTGTTCTCTGAAGCATTCGCCCAGGTGCAGCTTGCTCTCCACAGCCCATCACAAGCTCCTGCTTAGTCCTGTAGCGCCATGGGGGTTGCACTATTGATTTTCCAATGGACTCAATTTTCTGGAAGCTGTAGGATCTGATGAGGCAGAAGGTGAGCACAGCCTGATAGGATCTCCCCCATGTAGGAGTGCAAGTAGGGGCTGGATGTTTCTTTGTCTGCTGGTTCCCAGTTACACTCTGTCAAGATGGGGCCACAGAGGGAGAATGGAACACTAGGGGAAAAGAAAGGGACTTGCTCCTTCTGGTCATGACCTCTGCTTCCACACCTGAACATCACTCCAGAGATGTTTGCTCACCCAGCAAGCTACGGTGCCCTCCCACAGCAGCAGGGAGACCCAGCTGGCAGTTATTCCAGCATTTATAGAATTAGCTTCATCAGGCTTCACCTCAGAAACACCTGCCTCTGGGCTTCAGGTTCACAGGGCTCCTCGCCCAGGTGGTAAGTTTGCAGACCAGCCTTTTTCCATGTTTCCTGAGCCCCAAGAGTGATAGCTGCTTCCATCAGTTGGTACCTCTGGGTACCTGAGAGTTCTTTTCTTATCTTTTCTTATCGGATCAGTTACTGAGTTAGCTGTGCTGGATTTCAGTAAGTGAATATCCAGTTACTTGGGTTGTAATCTGGCATGCAATCTCCAGTCTTGTCCCTGAGTGATGGGCCATCGAGGAGTGTGCCAGGTCCATGTCCTCTGACAACTGGGATGCCTTTGAGATGGAGGTAGAAGTAATGGGGTGGGATGTGTGGGGGAAAAATGGTTTGTAATAATTCACTTGAAAACAATTTAGCATAAATGTCTGATAGTGTATTAAAAAAAGAACAATAAGATGATGTAAGCTTTTTTGAAGTTTTAGAATTTACCTTAAAATCTTTTGGTAAAACCTGCAAAAGCAATCACCAAACACTTGTGAAATAAGGAAAAGAGAAACTACCTGCTTTGCCAGATAGGATATGTAAGCAGTCAGTAAATGTGAAGAAACATAGAAGTATTGGCTCCAATCCAAACAGATGGATCACATGAAGCCAAAGTTAAATCATGAGAGCTAAAAAGTAGTAGTGAAAGTAATTCTGAGATTCAAAGTATATTCCTTTATGTTTCAGCAGCACATTATTTCAATAAAATTCCTTTATAACATATTTTTGATAATTCTACAATTAGATGTAGAGAATTGTTTTTCATCAGAGGAGTATTTTTATAAAGATTAGATAATTAATACTAGTCCATTTTAAGTAAAGTCTGTGGAAATACAGCATATTTGGTCTCATAGGACTTCATGCTGTGCTATGAGAATAGCAGGGAAGTTTTATAAAAAGTAACCTCACTTTCAGATAGATAGATATATATGGTTTGGATTCACTAAAGTCAACCTGTATTCCAGCTGTTTGTGCATATTTTTGTGTGACTCTGCATTTTCCTTGGAGATTAAGATGGGCTCAAAAAGAAATCACCCTTTCCAAAATAGGCAATTTGCTTTTCAATATGTTGCATAACAGATGCTCCAAAGGAAGTGAGGGAGAGAAGCGTGAGCCGGAGGAAAAGACAATCCTGCAAAGTCATAGAACCCCAGATCTGCAGGGGAGAAGCTGAAGGTAGGAAATGATATGCATGCATTTACATTCATATTATTTGAAGAAGGACAGCAATTTATAGGTTGTAAAAAAATAAGCCAGAATTGTCTAGAGAATTACCAAAACCCTTTCCTTCGATTTAGCTTGAACCATTACACACACACACACACACACACACACACACACACACACACACACACTCATTTACTCTCTATGGCTATGCATCCAGTTTCAATGTTTAGAATGCCAAATTTTACATAATTGATAAATCTGGGTGTTCATTTTTGCACTGAATCTGAAGGTTTTCATTACATTTTTTAGATTCCACTGATATGTTATTAGAGTTGCTTTATATACTTCTCTCTGTATCTGATTTTTAAATTAATTCTATGAAGCAATTTAAGTACCTATTTTGTGCAAGCCTTCTGTTGGAAAAAAAGTGAATGAAACCTGACTTCCAGGCCAAGTTCAGCAAGAGAAGGCCCTCTCACCTACCCACCAGCATGGCACAAGCAAATCTCCAAGGATTTGCTTGCTCAGAATAAAGAGAAACACCTAAGCATGAGGAATTGTTGCCTGAATTCCTATTGTATCTTGTCCTCCCCTCAGACTATATCAATCTGTTCATTCCTAAAAGTATGCTGCTTTTACAGAGTAGAGAAACAGGGTTTGTTTGGGGAAAAAATACAGGGAACATAATTCTTTATTGTGGAACCAAGACAAGAATTGATAGAAATTTTATTAAAAATTATTCCCTTTAGACCTCTAGACTACTGTGCCAAATATAAAATAAATGTTCAAATTTTGTAACTTACATCTCTTATGTTTTCTAAATGATTACTTAAGTGAGATTTTATTATGCTTTATTCCTAAGGAATTTCACAAAGAAACACATATTCAATTTATAATAAATTACTCTGAAATAAAAACCTAGAATTTAACACAGGTGCCAGTTCACAGGCTGCATTTCAAAGCTGTAACTTTTATGTTAAATAATATATGTATTTTCCCTTCCTGTTTCGACTTAAGAAAGGCCAAATTAAGAATGATCCTCTTGTTTTTTATGGTGTGAAGGATCAAAGTAGGTAATAAGAGAATTTGCAGAAATGTACAAATATGATAATGAAAAATCACAAGTGCAAAACTGTTAATAAAGATGCTACCTTTTGGAAACTTTACTATTAAATGATTAAAGGAACTCCAAATAAGTAAATTTTAGCTATGTAAGTCAGTTTTAGATACAAAGCCATGATTGAAAGGAAGAAGTAGAAATGTAACTATAAATAAGACGGGACTCTTGTTCTCTAGCTACTTACGGTACAGTCTTATTAGATTACTTAAATCAGTATAGCAGCAGCGTTGAATGTGGATCATCAGCGGAAGAATGGATAAAGAGACAGCAGCAAGTAGACTCCTGGTTGTTTCCAGGTGAGAGTTGACTAGGACTGTTGTTATGTTAGTGGATATTTATTAATAAAAATATTTATTCAATGTCAGTTACAGGTTAGGCACTGTTCTTTTCACTGAGGATTCAGCTGTGGGCAAAACAAAGAAAGTTCTCCCCCCCCATGAAGCTCACATGTTACTGGAAAAGACATACAATAAGATAAATATGTAAGATATAGGGTATATCATAGAGTGATAGTGCATAAAGGAAAAGAAAGCAGGGAAGGAGTTGATATTGTAGTTGGAAAGTCCAGAGAAGGTCTCACTGTGAGAGCAATACCTGTGTGGAAGAGAATGAGGGAGTTAGTCATGAAGACCTCAGGGAAGTGCATTCCAGGCACAATGAACATGACCAGTGTGTTCAGGAAAGAACTAGGAGTTCATAGGGCTGGAACCATAGGAGTAGGAAATTAACTGGAGAAGTATCAAGGAGCTATATTATGTAGAAGCTGGGATCACTGTAGGAATTTAGCTTTTATCAGTGACATGAGAAGCCTGTGTTAGCTATTCATCTATGATCTCTTGATTCTGAAGACATCCTACAGTATTCTCAATGCTGCCGGGGCTGGGACTCTGTAAACTACAATTCCCTGTTAGTCAAAAGACTTCCTGTTAACTTTTATCAATAAAGGCAGTAGAAGGAGATTGGAAGGCAATAGGAAGAGATGAGGGGTTTACCGGTCACTTTGGCTGTTCATTTGATGAGTAGCAGCTAATAGCTTCAACCTTGACCTTATTCAAGGACTTCCAGGCATTGCCAATCCCCCAGTATGTCTTCAAAGATGTGGCAGCAGCCATTAAGGACCTTCTTCTCAGAGGGAAGAATTGGTCTCGGTGTCAATTCTATTGTGTTCTCCCTTTAACCTTCTAGGTCCTGGGAATTTCATTTCACCTATTTCAGCCCTGAGCACCTAGAAATGGACCCTCTCTCCTGTTTTTTTTTAAAATATCTGGTTGCTGCAATTTCTCTTTTTGTCCTTTCAACCTTCAAACAACCATGTTACCAATTCTGTTTGAATACCTTCTGTTCAAATTTCTCAGCATGCTTTCTGTTTTCCTACTGGTCAGTGAAGCCCTGGGAATGATGCCAGGAAACCCTCAAAGATGGGATTATGGAATTTTTAGATATGTCCTTGATCTTGAACTTAATGCTTAATTTCGTGTTGTAGTAAATGGGATACCGTATTGGCAAAAAAAAAAAAAAATGCAGTATAGCCAGTCATCTCAGTATCCTTGGAAATTGGTTCTAAGACCTCCTGTGGATACCAAAATTTGAAGATGTCCAATCCCTTGCATAAAATCACCCAAAATTTGCATATAACTATGCATATCCTACTGTAACCTTGAAATCCTCTCTAGATTACTTACAATAGCTAATATGCTATAAATGTTATATATAAATATTTACTTCATTCAGTATATAAATATTTACTTCATTTTATTGCTTAGGGAATAATGACAGGAAAAGTGTTTGTGCATCATCAATAAAGACACAGGTTTGTTTTTTTTCCAAATATTTTCTGCCTGTATTTGGTTGAATCTGCAGAGAAGGAGGACCAACTGTATTTATTTAAATTATCACCTCTGATTCCTTGGAATAAAGTGCTTACTGAGACAAGAATCCTAAGGGGCAAAGTGCTGCAGCCGTGAGGACTAGAAGGTAGAATGACTACTTCTGACTGAAATGGAGAGTATACAAAAGCAGGATGACTCAGCTTAACAATCTCAAGGTTTCTCTTATGATTCTACAAGAATTTTTTTAAAAAAAATTTGTATCAGTATATTCACTTTAGTTCATATGTAGCAGGGCAGAAATGGCTAAAAATTAAACTCAACATTTAAGTATTTGGGTCAGTTCTAAAAATTACAATGGAAGGCATATTCACAGACTGTAAATACTTTCACAGTGTCTAAGTGAAAATCAGAACATTGACTGGGAAGGAGCGGGAACATCTGGGTTGATACAAATCAAGATGAAAATCTACCTGAGCCTTCCTTTCAAAGGAGATTCTTATTGTCCTCAAGACTTATTACCAAAATTGTGTCCAGAGCTATATAGCTAGAAAATTTTTAAGTGTATTCCAATAGGGACAAGTGAAAAGTCCAGTCCAGGAAGAAACAGGCTATATCCCTCTCACCCCCCAAAAAAATTACAATTTCTTTCTTCCTTCCTTCCTTCCTTTCTTTCTACCTTTCTTTCTTTCTTCTTTCTTTCTTTCTTTCTTTCTTTCTTTCTTTCTTTCTTTCTTTCTTTCTTTCTTTCTTTTCATTCTTTCTTTCTTTCAGGGGAGGGGAATACCAGGCATTGAACCCAAGGGTGCTTAACCACCGAGCAACATCCCCAACCAGTTTTAAATATTTTTTACTTAGGGTCGCTCTAAGTTGCTTAGGGCTTCACTGAGTTTCTGGGGCTAACTTTGTACTCATGATCCTCCTGCCTCAGTTACCTGAATCAAAGGAATACAGGCATGTACCACCATTCCAGGCTTATTTTTCTGAATATAATGGCAAAATCCTAGAAATATAGGTGATTATGGCACATGTAATATAACATATAATAAGGATATTAGGTCAAGGAGGGTGAAATGTGACATTGGATCAGGCCAAGTTTATCAACATATATTTCTTCCAGATTTTACATAGTAAATTGAGCAGATGAAAGCTGTTCTAACAATATATTTCTTTTATTGGATTCAGCCGTGGTCCTCTTTCAGTAAAGTTGGATGAAAATTTTTCTGGTCTAGGGTAAAGAAAAGGATTACAGTTACAAGAATGTTAAAGTAGACTATCCTTGTGAAATTGGCCTATCTCTTACCTCATTGCATCTCTTTAGAGACCACAGAAAACATTCCTTCACTCCTGCATGCACAACATCTTCAGAGAGCTCTAGGGCAGCTAAGCTAATGATGGCAAAGGGAGACGCTGTCATTGAAAAGGGATTCCTAGCTGGGCCACACAATTGTAATTCCAGTGGCTCTCAAGGCTGAGACAGGAGGATCAAAAGTTCAAATCCAGCCTCAGCAAAAGCAAGGCGCTAAGCAACTCAGTGAGACCTTGTCTCTAAATAAAATACAAAAGAGCCTGGGGGTGTGGCTCAGTGGTTGAGTGCCCCTGAATTTAATCCCTGGTACCCAAAAAAAGAAATAGAAAAGAAAAGGGATTTCTGATTTCAGTGGGTATCATGGGATCACAGAGTAGCAGAAGTCATTCACAACACTAACTTAAAAAAATAAGATTTATTAGTCATTATAAATGCAATAAGGAAGGATTGGTAATCAGAATTGACTTGCAGGAATTTTTGATTCTGGTTGCTTTATTTCTTAGGAATGAAATAGAACAGGAGTGATATGCACGGGCAGACTTCTAAAGTAAAAACTCTGGTCTGGTGGGAAGAAATATGAAATATTAGGTTTCTCACCTACCTCCCGGACCTCAGCCAATTCACAGACCTGGAATTCTTTGATCAAAAAGGAGACTGGATTCTTTTGAGAAAGGACCTTCCAACACTGCTACAATTATAGCCCATAAAAGTTTTCTAAGCCTTCCTGAAACATGCTTGCACACATTTAATAGAAGACTGTGCGCTGGACAAAATGGATACTAATCCTAAGAACACAAACATTTTGGACCACTGGTTAAACTGGGGAAAAATCTATATCACCAAGGTAATTAAGGGAGAAAGTGTATAGTGGGAAAAAGAAAGCTCTGTTACATTTGTTTTCTTCCTTGCTTATGTGTACAGGTAACATATTGTAAAGTAGCAGTCCATATAGCATCTCCCTTCAAGACAGGAAATCTGTTTTTCTACACCTTAGCCAGTTGAATATGATATGTTTGTGAATTCCATGCCTGATTCTCAACAGACTTTGTTTCCTTCTGCCCTCTCTCTGGAGCTCTGCAACTGCCTTGGAGAAGAGCCTGTTGATTACCATCTGGAGAATGAGAAGCCACATGGAACAGGGACAGGTCATCCACCCTAGGTCCAGATGCACAAAAATATCCAAAGACAGGCACAGCCATCCCAGCAGCTGAACTGTCTGTACACATGAATCGATCTGTCTAAGACCAAAGAAGTCACTAATTTTTTCATCCTTGATTTTAGCCCCATTCTTCATGTAAGGATCGTTGGTGTGAATGTGACTAACCAGTAAGAGGAGTTCCCATCATTCAGAGATAGGGCATGGTAAATACTAGGAAATGGAGTCTCCTCTTCATGGAAAAATTATGCATGACTTCACTTGTGTAAAAGTGAGTTGGACTTTTCTGGGTGGAAGCATGACATCTTAACTGTTGTATGGGAATCAAAATATGTGTAGAGGAGTGTTTATGAGTGCAGAGTAGCCAAAAGATTTTTCAAATTACATTTCTCAGTTACCCTTGCCAACTGGCTTCCCTTTAGGTTCTACCTCCCGATACATGGAAAGAAGGGCAGTGGGGACTTCCTTCCTGTTTTTCCAGTCTTTCCCAGTATTGCCCCAGAAACAGCAACTGGATCAGCCTCCATTGTTTGATGACACTTCCAGCATAGTGTGGTGGCACACTCTCTGAGGAAGCAACACATTCTGGCAGTGGCTTCTCCCTTAGCAGAGAACCAGCCCTGCAGAGTCCCTCTTCTCAACTCCTAGTTCTGCTAACCCTTTGACTTCCCTTGGCCCAGCTGTAGCAGCTGCTACTCCCAGCATTTAATCTCTGTTATTTTCTGCTCTTCCAGGCATCTGACATCCAAATTAGTTCCCTAAGTTTGAAATATCTAGGGTTACTTCTGTTTTTCTGACTGGACCCGAACTAATGCAAAGCCAAACTGGAGGGTTTTGAGATCTGAAATAATTTTTCTTGCAGTTTGAGAATATCACCCTGTCTGCTGGGCTGTGTTGAAAGAAACAGAAAAGAGACACCAGTTAGGGGACTGTTTTGGTAAAAGGACATAAAATAGAGCTTTGTCCTGGATTGAAGAAGTAGTTAAATTCTGTATATATTTTAAAAATATTGATGATATCTATAGAGAGACCAGGTGTGAACTTTGAGCAAAGACGAAAAGCCAAAAGTTATTATCTATGATAGTAAGATAGGATCGGAAAAGATAGGATATGAACAGGATAGGAGAGTTTATTTTTATTGCTGGGCAATAATTAAGGTTAGTGATCATGAACTTAAAAGTAAAACCAATTAACATAACTGTGTGTTTATCTACAGACATGGTTCCATGATGGCTTTATTTATTAACATATTCCAAGCTGCTATAACAGACAAATCCTGAAATTGTACTGACCTGATCCAATAGAAATACATTTCAGTAACATAAAATTTAATACATGGTAAGGGTGTAATCCCAGGTCATACAATCCCATCTCTCAGTGATACTGGCTGGTGGAAGCTCAACCCTTGTTATCCAAGGTCATATTGGTCATTGATATCCAGTTGGAAATTTGTGGAAAAGAAAAAAAAATGATTTTAAAGAAATTTTATATATGTCTGCCTGAAAGTGGCATGCATCATTTCTTCTCATATGTCATCCGCTAAAATTCAATGTCATGGCAGCACCTTAAGCCAACCGATGCTAGTAAATATTGTTTAGCTTTATAACTAGGAAGAAAGGGAAATAGTTTAATGAACTATTAGGCAATCCCCATGTAAAGGGGAGACATCTCTGTCCATGCAAGCAGAGAATGAGGCAAACAATTTAATCAGGGTTTTCATTTTTTTCCAACAGTACCAAGAAAGTAAAACGCAAAGTGGTCCCAAACATGTGCAAGGAATTATTATAATGATTGACCTTGAATTTAAACTGTATAAAGAATATATGGAAAGAGAAAGCGTGTTAGGACTGATGCACTGAGGTGCCTGGAGTGGTGAAAGGATTGTTTAAGCTGTCATCCTAGTGTGCATTGGCTGGCAAGGGAGGAGGTGTTGGTTGGAGAATGTGAGGTTTGAAATTGAAAACCTGGAAGCATTGCAGTGTTGGCCTTTACAAAGATGAGAGCATGACCCTAAAAGTTAGTTTCCAAGACATTGTACAAGATCAACTGGGAGAGAGTCTGTGAAGGAATTTAGATCCAGGACATTGACAGGTGACCTGTGCAGATATTGAAAGGTTGAAGAGCACGATGGAGATCCAGGTGCCAAAATCTTTGAGAAGAAATGTGAAAAATAAGAGCAGTGGATGACTTGGAAAGCAGTTTAGCAAATAGAAAGACATGATTCAGTGGTTGGTTATTGGCAGTGAAGATAAAGGAAACATCAAGAGTTAAGTCCAAGTTTCTCACTTAATGTAAATGGTGGATAGCCAGATAGCCTCTTGGTTTACAGGAGAGAAGCACTCCTTAATAGTAACTATCTTTTTGTCTCTCATCTACAGAAAAGAAAACAGAGAGATTATAATTGATTGACTCAAATTCCAGCTAGTGCAGATTCACCAATCCTTTCCTCACCATCTGACACAGCTCATAGTTTTAACAATTACCTTATTCTAACTTCTAACCTAAAGTTGTAAGCACTACTCAGAGTAAAATAGGCCAAGGAACAAGAAATTGGTTTTTGAAATTAGTGGCATGGAATAATCATTGATGGCAGTAAGAGCTGTTTTGGCAGAGCACATATGCACACAGGACATAAGGCTGATAGAATATGTAAGGAGAGAGTGGGGACATAAGAAGATATACACACTTTGGATACTCAGGATATCTGTCAACAGAAACAGAGAAAGAGAGAAAAGAGGGTAGAGGTAAAATTGGGGTCAAGAAAAGTTTTGTTTTTGTTAATTTTGTTTTGTCTTAAAGATGTAAAGAACTATTTAAATGCTTATAGGAAGGAAGTGCTGGAGAAAGAGGAATAGATTACCTGAAACACAAGATATGATTGACATCGTGTGCTTCCTGGGAGAGTGAAAGGGATTGAATGAGGGGTATGAGGGGAAGGACTGGACATAAACATGGTAGGGGACAGTGTTCTTCCTTTGAAAAAGAGGGAAGGAAGTTAAGATAGATGAGGATGTCCTCTTATTAAGGGATTTAATGGTGTCTCATCTAGTACTTTCTATTTCTCTCTTTCAGGAAATAAACTGACCTGAAAGATGGGTCTGTCATGGTATAAATTGAGGCCAAGAAAAGATATAGAATAGTTGTGAATAAATGAGGCTAGTGAAAAAGAAATAGAGTAGGATATGCAGGTACTATAAGTGACCTAGATGACAATGGGTAATAATAACATCACTCGCCCCTATTTGTTATTTCCTCCAGGATTGTCCAGCTGCCCAAGACATAGAAAATGGATTCCTTCAGGATTTACTTTTGCTAAATGAATGCAATGAAAAGACCAAAGGATTGAAGTTCACAAGGAGGAAAAAAAGAATAACTGAAATAATGGAGCATTGGAATCTAAGCTGAAAATGAGGGCTGGGAAGATAAAAGGTGTCTGTGGTTATGTTTATGATTATGGTTCAATTTAAGGTAAGTCTAAGAAGAAGGCAGAGCATAAAGGGTCAAATGACTAAAGGCTCTGAAAAGGTGAAAGAATGGTCATCAGAGGATTAGCTGAAAAAAATATTCACTATAGATGCAGGACTTCAGATTTTATCAGTTTTAGGTGATGGAGAGATGTGGTTTGTGGCCTTAATAATGGGTGTCAGAGTGAAGTAGAGAGCACTGGAAAGAGTGACTTAAAGTTCTAAATGAGCTGTCAAGAGGAGGAATCTCTGTGGGTGATGTGGGTGTCATGGTGTTCAGTGAATGAGGTGAAAAGCCAACTGTAAGGCGTGGGAGAGAGTTATTGGACTGGAGAACCTTCCTTATGGACAGAGCAGAAGCAGAAGTCTGAGAGCTGCAATAAGAATTAAGAAAGGCAGGCACCGTAGTGATTGTTACTTTATATATGGTGATGACAGGAGGTAACAGCTACCTCTTAAGGCCTACATGTGACACTGGGTTCTCAATAGAGTCTGGGTCCAGTTCTGGCACGGGTCGGGGGGGGATATAATGAATGAACAGAGCTTGAGGGGAAAATTCTGCATTGCAGAAACAGGTCTTTTAGGGAACACATTCATCTGAAAGAAAGAAGAAGCATTGGGAGAAGTCTCAGGGAGGCAAAAAGCATACTACAGGTAGAAAATAGAATCTTGGGTTTTGTTTATTAGACCTTCTTAAGACTATTTTTCAAAGGGGTCAGTGAGATTTGGGATATAGACTAAATTCAGAAGCAATCAAAGGTCTGGGAATTCATGAGTTTAGTCCTGACAGTTTCTTTGAAGGAGGTGGAATTGAAGGACTGAAATGATAGATTACTCTTGGCTTACCCAACTTGAGGTGAGGTTGGTTTGGCCACAGAAGTCTTGGAGTAGAACCCACAGCTTTGAGTAGCATAATGGCCCTGTCTCTGATGGCCCAGAGTTTATTCTTTGTCTAAATGTTTATTACTTTGGCTATAATTTGGCATGGCACTTATTTTTCTGGGATTTATGTATATATGATATTTAAAAGATATATATTCTTTCTTAATTCCCACTGAAGCTCATGTGTGTGTGTATGTGTGTGTGTGTGTGTGTGTGTGTGTGTGTGTGTGTGTATAATTGAATATAGAGAGACAGACAGACAGACTCTGGGTTCCCAAAGTGTAAAAACAGGGTCTTGTTTTTTCTTCTTATTGCTTGGCTGAGTGCTTGCTCAGAAAATCTTTAATGCAGTGAATTTAAACACACACTATTTCTAATCCAATTTCACTGCACTACTATTCAATACTGCTTATCAATGCTGTGCATTGCTTTGTTAGCTCATATTATGTCTAGATAAAAAGAGGTGGGGTAAGAACAAAAGGAAGAATGTGGAAGTGTTACTCACTGTGTAGGGATCAGTGATAAGAGGGAGGAAACCAATTAGCATTCTTCTCATTATCAGTTGTCTTCAACTGAGTTATGATGACCTGCAGAGAATTTCACATAGATGTAGTGAAAAACTAAATAAGTAAACAAGAAATAAGCAGATTGCTTAACTGCGTTTGATATTTAAGTAATCAGTCTTACAGAATGATTTCAAGAGTGATTCACTGAACTCTAGTTTACTATTTACAGCAGATGTTTTACCATAAGATACCCTCCTTCATGTGCTTTGCTATATTCTACAGATAAATAGCAAAACTTTCATGAGACCCACCTCATCCACTATGTCAAAATTCAGTTATAGCCTGTTTTTCAATGATCCCTGGTTACAATTTATATCTTTGCTATTGAATGAAAACTTTTCCCCCTCCATTTTCATAGAATTCTGAGCTTTCTTTATACTAAATGGATATAATTCCTGACTATAAACTTTGTAGAAAATGTTGAAAAACAGTACATTCTGCATGGTTTCATCAAACATTATCAGATACAGCTCTTGCCAAATTCTGGCAAAAAAATGTAATGGTTTTATAGGGAGAAGCAGAATAACATTTTCACAAAGTAAAGTTTAAAGAAGATCTCTAACACAATTATACACATCTCTTTTCAACCACATGTTACTCTGTTAAGGTTAATCAGTACTGTAATAAAAGTTTCATAATCATCACTTATCAAGTACCTACTGTGTGTTGGGTGCTTGAGAGTTTCGCATATGTATGTAAAAACAATCATAAAAGTTTTAGTTACAGGTCACAATGTACAGAAGGTATAAATGTTTGGAAGAACCCAACTATCTGCAATCTCAAGGTCTTTAAGAGATTCTTAAGATTAACTCCCAACCCATGCTCTGGTGCTATAGGACATTTCCTTCTATCTTATGCCATATTTACTGATATTTTTCTTAGGAAACAGATGTACACACATCTTACACACAAGGCAATGAGCACTGGTCAGAACAGAGAAGAAATCAGACCCAAATGAATGATCCAAAAGAAAAAAAATAATATTTAAGATTAGAATTTAGTTTTTGATTCCATGTTGAGGTTTTTGTTTGTTTATTTTTAGGGAGCAGGGCACTGTATTTTCTATAGAGAAATTCTTCATTTGTTGTAGTTTTATATTATAGGTATACATTTTAAAATAAAATTCAATAGTAAAAGGATGTTTCATTCAAATTAGAAGTGGTACTTTATCCTCAGAATAAGTTCACTAAAACCAGAAAATTCTATCAATGGATAGGATTAGGTTATATTTCTCCACTAAAAAAAATGCCATAAATTTAATGGTGGCCAAGATTTGTCTAATTAATTACAGTGCCAGTTCCTCACAACCACATATTTAACCTTGGAACATGGCAGGCATGTTCTCTTTTGAGTCATCTTAAAAATCCTTGGTAAATTATTGATGGTCCCTTCTCTGCAACTCCAAAAATCAGAGAACCTTTAGAATCTGAAGTTGGGTAAGTTGATACTAGCACTTATTTGGCTGAAAACATGCCCTGAACTGACACGAGATTATATATGGTCTGTATTTCTTTGTATGAATTGTCATGTGTTTTTAGAATGAATATTAATATTTTCATTAAGGAATGCCACAGGTGGTATGTAATATATGGTACATGCCCTACATGACTATTCCCATAACAAGAACTTCTGAATACTAAAGGACCTCTGGCCCCAAGACAGAACACTGTTAAGATCTTAGAATCTCTACTCTCTTACAAAGTAATCACATTACAGTCACTTCTACCTTCCATTGGTCTAAAAAGATTTTTTCAGGGGCTAAGAGTTCCACATAAACCACTAAGAACCTGCAGAGTTAATGTGGCTTCCTCCCCAGTACAGGAAATACATGCCTGGGATCTCTGACTGTGAGGCCCATCATCAGATGATATTCTGTCTAATTGCTTCAGCAGAAAGAGTGGAAAGGCTGATGCTTGGTAGACGAGTATCCCATGTTAATAAGGACAATGGCACATTCCTTCCCTTTTGACTTCATAGCTTAACACCAGTCCCTAATCCTTGTACAATGGTGGAGGTATACATTGAAGGTTCAGTCCCTACTTCAGGAAGTTTGGTATGTAACTGGTGATAGAAGGTTTTAAAGAAATGATGAAATGATGTGAATTATTTCTGCTAAAAATGAGAACAGTAGAACATGTATTTATGTATTAATCATTAGGTGCATTTTTGAAAGAAGTTATTTTGGAGGACACACTATTATTCCATTGTTCAAACATCATTTTGGGAATACTAATTCAGAGTTGCCTTTGGGATATTTGAATATTTATAAGTTAAAGATAAATTGATATTTACAAAGGCTAAAGTTGGGACTAATTATATGTAGAGTAATAGAGCTATTTAACACCATTTTATATGTGTGTTAAAGATACTGTATGATATTAGTAAATCTAGAGGCAATTTCTAAAACTGAAAAAAATTGCTTGTAAATTGTATCATGTTTCAATGTCTTATGGATTAAATAATCTGAACTCCACAAAGAACATGTGTTTAAAAAAAATGTGGATAGATTTGGTGTAAATTGATACCTACTTCTAAAAAAGCATCTGCCCTACTTAACCCTGGCATTAGTCGCTCTATGTGAAGAATGGCATAAGTTTCTAATATCACCTTAATTCAATAATGAAAATGTTTCCTTAATTATTAGAACATTTGATAGTTGCATACAAATTAATTTACCATAATAATTACAAACAAAATATATTTCAATATAGTGCCTTTTGTTAATTTAATGTTAAAAAACTCTCAGATATGTCTGATTTAGTAGATTAGGTACTGATAGTTCCAGCTATTTGGGGGTATACTATTTTTTTCTATTATCCTGATGATAAAGGCGGCTGTAATAAATTTCACATCTCTAGCTGTTGTCAAAGTAAATGGTCACTGACCTACTTCTGGCCCATATGTAATATAATTGGCTCAGAGGGATAATAAAAATATAATTTGCACAAAAATGGACCGATTTGGGGAAAGACAGCTAGAACCAGTGATTCTGTGAAAAATCTCCAAGATCGTCATAATGCTAATCAATTTTTGGATTTTATTCATGCTTATCAATAGACTGTTTAATAGTGATATTTTAGACATAGATTTGGAGAAGAAAATGATTTCTTTGTGCATCTGTTCCATCTACATGGATTATATCCCACCCCAAATTCCAAACCGAGTTCAAACTCCACCTCTTACATGAAATCTTGTCAGATTTAATCAAATGTTATTTTCACCTTACATCCTAATTATGTGTGAACTTACATATTTTACATTTGTTTTTATATCTAAATTTTAGACTTCCAGAGCACCAGTAACTTTTTCCTTGCTTTACAAAGCATCTAATGAAGTGCCTTAGCTATACTGTGGGCTTGAAGAATTTTTATTAAGTATAAAATTCTATGTCCCACAGTGACATCTTTAGTTTACCCAGTAGATTTAAAAACTCATTATTCATATAGGCAGGCTATGCTTTAAGCATTTTCACCTGCATTTCCTCAGTAATCATCTCAGCAGTCTTGTGAGACTGATACTATTAATCTTATTTCATACATGAGGAGCTTGTAAGGCTGAGTAAGTTGTTGAAAACCACACAGGTAGTGTGACATGAGGGCAACCTTCAAATCCAAATCCAAATTTAACTTCATGGTTAATGCCCTTTCCATTATAGTTGTAATTGATGTAAAATAAAATAACATGTACTATTCAATTATTTCTTCATCTTTTCTAGAGAAAAAAAATATTTTCACTTGCAAAGGACGTCACAGGTAAAAGCAACATTCTAAAAGTGCAAGCCCTCAGTTTTGTGTCGCTGCAAGAGAAAGAAGAAAGTTGTGTCTGTGGTGTGTGTGTGTGTGTGTGTGTGTGTGTGTGTGGTATTAGAAGAGTGATTGAGAGAGAAAGATAGTAAAAAAGAAATCCATAGCTGGATCACCCAAATGCATTTAAGAACAAAAATGTCTGACATTTAATTAAAAGTTATTTGCAGAATACCAAGGCAGACCCCGCTGTTGTCATGAACTCCCAGTAGAGGTTGGTTGGAATAGTCTCTTGTTGATGGCTTCTTTCAGTTAACATGTAAAAAGCATGTTCACTAACATGATTTTATTACCTTAGGAAACAATTTCTAGAAAGATGGAATTGAAAATATCTTTATCTTTGTAGAAGACCACTACACATAACCCAATTAAAGTAAAATAGAAAACATCAAATGCTATTCGTTCTCCAAGGCTCAAGATATCCAGTTTCTAATAACTAAAACCTATGAATGTTGACTTCCATGGCAAACCCGTATGGACTATGCAAATACAATTAACTTAAGTATTTGAAGGTTATCATGGGTCATCTGGATGGGCCACAAATATTATTCCAAATACATTGAAGAGAAGGAGAGAAGGAGATTTAACTGCCAAAGAAGAAGGAGGCACACCGATGAAAGCAAGATTCTATGTTGCTGACAATGAGAAGACTGGTTTAGAGAATGTGGCCTCCAAAAAGGTAAGGAAGCCATTCCTTCCCTAGACTCTCCAGCAGGACCAGGCTTGCTGATACCTTGGCTTCACTCTAGGGAGAGTGACTTTAGATTTATAATCTCTAGAACAATCAGTGCATAAATTTTATCAGTTGAGGCCAGACTAAATTTGTGATAATTTGTTCAGTAGCAACAGGAAATGAATGCATTCACTTTGGAATCCTTGTCTTTGCAATCCTAAACTCTTATGCTGCAAAATCGCCCAATCTTAAGCCCCTTAACACCCTCATCAAATGATGTGTATACATCTGGAATAACAGGGCAATGAAATAAAATCAGTAATAAAAAATACAGAAAAACTTACAGGCAATGAAAAAAATCACATCTTTAAATGAAAATAAATCACCTACTATTATAGAATAAAAAACTAAGATTAATATTTATGACATTACATTTATATATATATTCAGGTTATTTATAAAAGAAATACTTTGGCATCAGAATTCTATTTCAAAGAGTCAGATGGAAAAAGGCACTTGATCCTTTTCAGAATCAAGAGGAAAATATCTAGAACTCAAAAGTTTTAAACCAGCAAAACTATTATTTGGAAGAAAAATAAAAGAAAAATCTTATTTGCAGATCCTTTCCAAATAGATAATACTCAAGAATGATTCCAACCATGTGAAAGGGGACAGTGGCACATGTCTGTAATCCCAGCAATTGGGAGGCTGAGTCAGGAGGATCCCAAATTCAAGACCAGCTTTAGGAATTTAGCAAGACCTTGTCTAAAAAAAATTAAAAGGGCTGGGGATGTAGCTCAGTGGTAAAAGGTTCTTGATTCAATCACATTATAAATAAGAAAAAAGAGAACACAGTGTACAGAAGTAAAATAAGAAAATATAGTAGTCAAACTCAGTGAGATATCAATATGTGTCAGGAATTATGCTAAATAATTTACATTGCCATATACTATGGTTTGAATGTGATGTCCTCTCCAAAATTTGTGTCAAAACCTAATCACCAAGTGATGTCATCGAAGCTGGGGTGGGAGGTGACTGACCTCATGAATAGAATTAGATGCCCTTATACAAGGGCTTGGAGGGGACAGTTTGTCCCTTTTGACCCTCCACCTTCTGTGTGTGAGGTCACAGCCTTTCTCCACTGTGAAGAACATACTTTTGAAGGTGCCATTTAGGAAGCAGAGATCAGACCTTCACCAGACAAGGAAATGGCTGGTGCCTTGATTTAGACTTCTCAGCCCCCAGAACTATGAGAAAATAAATTCCTGTTCTGTATAAAATTGCCCAGTCTAGGATATTTTCTTACAGCAGTACAAAATAGACTAACACATTCTAATACCCAGGTATTAGAAAATAAAACATACAAACAAATGGAGTTGCTACTAGCTAACATTTATGACCCACCTAGAGTATACAGAAGGAGCTGAGATGTAGAGAGTTTAATTTCTGTTGCTAGGCATGTGGTCAGTAAGTAATGGACCTCAGGTTCAAACCCATGTCTACATGATTCCAAAGCCCATGCTCTTAACCACTGAACTGACTCCCCATTCGAAGAAATATAATAGAGACATTTTTATCATTGGATAATTATCTCATATATGTTTAATACAAACAATTTGGCAAATAAGGAACTCTTGAACAAAAAAATTGAAACACCATTCATGATTTTATTTACAGATTATTGTTAAATATTTTAATCACTGTCTTAAGAAGAAATAAGCTTCCAAGTGCTCTTCTTGTGCCTTTCATATCCTTACACATAGTCATAAGATATTTATTTCCAAATGAAATCACCTTGACATAATATTTTGTAATCTCCCTGTTCTTTTAATTCTATAGGATATTTTCCAAAATCTATTGTATTATTTCCTTATATTAGAAGAAAATTATCATGGTGCTTGCTACTTAAAATGTCTTATGAATAGTGTAATTCTTACTAAGATGTCATAACATTTTTTATTTTCATTAATCATTTGTTAATTTAAAATAATTGAAAAAAATCATTTAAATCTAATGAACATATCTGTGCCCTGAATAGTGTGTAAATGTATTTTGTAAAACCCGATGTTCCAGAGGGGAAGCAAACACTACTACACTTATTATTTGTTAAATTACTATGCAATTTAAACAGCATCTTTATATTCTTTCTCTAATTTGATGTTATTGGCAGACTATATAATGCATGGCACGTGTTTCTATTTTTATATTACATATGAAGAATGATGACTCAATATTTATACACAGCCACTGGCTTAATTGGCAGCCTAGAATAAGAGTGTTCTGATTTTAAATCCAATGTTTTTCCAATATATTTTACCTCTTAGTCTTCTTTTATACCCTTTGCTAATAATTGTTTTCCTAATTTAAAAATAAAGATTGTGAGGAAGTGATGAAAGAGGACATTCTTTCTTGGTGTAGGGCAGGCTGGGTGGATGGGGAAGGCTAGGTAAAGCATTCAGTCTTCCATATTTAGCTATTCTGTTAGGCATAAGGTTTTGTAAATATCTTATCAGATTAAAGAAGTTGACTTCTCTTCCAAGTTTGCTGAGAGTTTTTAACACAAAAGGTGGTGTACTTGTGAAATGCTTTTTATGTATCATATTTTGTTAACCATATGACTTTTATTTTTCAATATGTTCCTATGGTGAATTATAGTGATTGATTTTTTTGAATGTTGAGCCAACCTTGTATCATTGGAATAAAAATCACTTGAGTGTTCCACAATGCTCTTGTCTTATATTATTGTATTGGAGTTTCATTTTGGGTTGGGTGTGTATTTGTATCTATATTCATCAGGATTCCTGTTCTTCAACTTTCCTTTCTTATAATGTTGATTTGGTTTTGGTGTTAGTGTGATCCAGTTCCACACAATGAGTCAGAAAATGTTCTCACTCAAAAATGTGAATATTTATCTGTAGCCTGATATCCATTGGGGGAAAAAACGCAATTGGCATATTCTCCTTGTTAAAATTCTTTTCACAGGGTAATGGCTAGCAAATTTTGAACTATATTGTTTAGTAAATGAACAAATGTGTTTCAGATATTGATAGTTTTATGGTTTGGATCTGGAACATCACCTAAAAACTCATGTGTCAAAGGCACTGCAGTAAAATCCAGAGGTGGGACTTCCAGGAAGTGATTGGATCATGAGGGCTCCAACCTCATCAGTGGATTCATCCGTATGAATTAATAATCTGAATGGACTATTGGGTGGTGACTGTAGGCATGGTTGGAGGAAGTAGGTCACTAGGGACATGTTCTTGGAAACTATATCTTCTTGTCCCTGGTTCCTGCTCTCTCTCTCTCTCTCTCTCTCTCTCTCTCTCTCTCTCTCTCTCCCTCTCTCCCTACAAACACACACACTTCCTCACTGCCATGAGTTGAGCAGCTGTACTTTGCTAAAGGCATGCTTGCTTTGATGGTCTGCCTCACCTTAGGCTTAGAACAATAAAGCCAGCAACCATAGATTGAAACTTCCAAAAAGTGAGACAATATAAACCTTTCCTCCTTGAATTTTTTGAGTCAGTGAGAAAAAATGGACTCACAAGGATAGTCATGGTTTTTACTGTGTGAAAAATAACTTACAAACAATCAGGAAGACTGGGATTATGATGTGGATTACATTAGAAGTATGAGAATGAAGATAGATGAAAAGTAGATAAGATACATATAAATATAGATGTGGGCAGATAAATGGCTTTGCTTATAAAGTTCTTTGCATTGTCCACAAACAGATCATATAAACAGTAATATTTTAGTAGCAATGTGTATGCCTAGCATCTAGATTTTTATTTCATGTATCAGACTTCACATAAAGGAGTCAGAGATCCTTGGAAAAGTGAGTAATTCCAGGGCCACTGTACGAAGAAATACAAGGTGAAGTTGGGACATCTTGTAAGAGCAAGTAAGAAAAAAGATTTTATATATATATATGCCATTGTAATACCACAAGAATAATTCTGCAGATAAAATCCTCTAAAGAGGCAAAAATTACTGAGAAAGAGCTTTTAGAAGAAGAGAGTAATGGGATATACTCAAAGCACCTAACCCCAAATATTTATATTTGTTAATTACAAAAAGTCACAGTGGGAGGTGACTGTGGACTCTTCACAGTGGAAGACCCACAGGACACCATGTTACCTAAGTGATGACTGCTGGGAGCCACAGGTGACTATCAGGCATCCTCTGTCACTGTGCCCTTGGTATACTGCATCTCTTCTGTTTCTCCCAAACATGTACAACCTCCACTGAATGAAGAGAAATTTCAGACAATCCCAAATTGAAGGACATCCTGCATATAACTGATGAATACTCTTTTAAAAGTCTCAAGATCATAAAATCAAGTGAAGACTGAGGAACATTCACAGATGAGAGGAGATGAAGAGACATGGCCACTAAATGTGAACTCTTAGTTCCTGGAACAGGCAAACAAGGGGATATTAGCAGGAAACCTGGTATATTCTGAATCAAATCTGTGGTTTAGTTAGAAGCACAATGCTCATGTTCATGTCCTATTTTTGGTGACTTCAGTATGTTCTCATAAAATGTAAACAATAGGGAAAGCTGGGGGAGGGTCATTGGGAATTCCAAATTATTTTTACAACTTGTCAGTCGGTCTTAAAATTCCTACAACTAGGATGTTAAAAAATAGTGTTTAGGTATGATTCTATTCTCACGAATTCAAACATGAGAAACCATTAAATGAGAAATTATTATATTGGTTTGAATTTAGCTTCAAATAGTAATGTGACAGGATTCCCCACTGATGGCAGCTGGAGAACTAAGATAGAGGCTCAAACCTGAGAACGGAAATGGGGTGTACCAGGAAGTAAAGGGGCCCAAGTGCTTGTAAGTTCTATCCAAAGAGCAAACTATAGCAGGGGGAAGAGTGGAGTACTTAGAGATAAAGCTGAGGAGACCTATGTGGGGCACTTACAGAGGGAAGGAGCTTATGAGTAGATAAAGGACAATAATCATATAATCGTAAGAAATGTCCTGCCCCACTGATCAGATTGAAAGCAATTCTGAAGTGAATCTGTTCTACATCCCACTCTGGAGCAAGATACTTCTTACATATTGAAATGGCATGAGAGAAGAATAATACCAATTTTTTAAAAAGTTTATCCTGTCTACATGTCTTTTGAAACTAGAGAGAAAAACATGTCAATTTAAAAATATGACTAAATGCAGTCAAAAGTAACTAGATGCCTGTAAGTCCCAAACACTGTTCAATGATACTACAGAGTTGACTACATTTAGCCTAACAATTAGTTCCCATCAAATTTTAGGTCATGTGAGTTTTCCTTTGAATATTTTCTTAATATATAAAAAGAATTGTGAATGCAAACAAAGGAAATCAAAATAGATCTTATACCTGCATCCCTGCATTTTTTTCAGAGAGAGGAATGAAGCCTAAGAGCTGAGAAGGAACATACCTGCTTTGTAATTATCGGCAGGCCAATGACATGTCGACCTGTGGTTCTGAGGAGCCTTATTGAATGGCTGACATTATGGTTTCTAGAACCCATTTCCATCTCTGAAGGCTTCAGATTACCCCCATCAGTAACAGGTGTAAGAAAAAGGCCAAGACTGCTACATGGTGAATTTAGAAGTCACTAACGTCTTAAAGCATGAAGACACAGCTATGCCGGTATTCATAATTTCTGGGATAAATGACAATCAGAACCCCAGGGTGTGGGATACCCCATAATTTCTACTGACTATTAAGTTTTGAGAGAGTCATTCGTGACCTTTCTTAACACACACACACACACACACAGACACACACACACACACACACACACATACACACACATTTCAAAATGGAAATTCCCCTCTCACTGAATGTTCCTGAATCTAACCTTCTTTTGCTATGCAGAGACTACTGTATTCATTGAGTGTATTTACTTTTCTATATTCGAGTGCCACACTTGATCAGGCATCCAGCAGTCAGCACAGTAGGCGATGGAAGGTACACAGAAGGCGTGTGTGCCCCCAGGCACCAGTGTGCTATCTCTCAGCACCTTGTCTCTTCTCTTACCCTTTAAAACAAGGACATTTTGAGACTGGCAGCTAAATGAATGCCTAGAGGAATGTGCACACACATTCAACAGCTTCAAAGAGTGGGACAATAATTATTAAGTGACAGCAATTACAAAAGAAGGATCCGGCTATAAAATACAATATGATTTATATTTCCTTTCAAACCATTATTAATACATAGTACTTAGAGTGATGTGTTTACTGGGGTTAAAGTGATTTCTTTTTTTCCCTAATGTGCAATATTGCTACTGTACTTTCAATTCTGGCTTATTTATAATTACAATAGCACAAATGTTCCAATTAAGAGAGAAAATGATAA
This sequence comes from Ictidomys tridecemlineatus, assembly GCF_052094955.1. NCBI lineage: Eukaryota > Metazoa > Chordata > Mammalia > Rodentia > Sciuridae > Ictidomys > Ictidomys tridecemlineatus. The sequence continues at coordinate 310,602 of NW_027522379.1, read as the reverse complement.
ATACATTAAGGTATCCAGTTGCTTTACTGTAAATTGCCACAAAATAGAGATGAAAACCAATGCAAAGCAGCCTGTAAGTGAAGTTGGCTCCTACTTTATCCAGACTAGGAATAGGTAAAACACAAAATCTTGTACACAAATTAATTTTATTCTTTATACATGATTTAATTTTGTCATGGTCTGTTGATTATTTTTTTCTGATTTCTTTTAGCATAGTAACAAGAATGTCTGAAGGACATCAACTAAAGTATAATTGAGAAAGAAAATATTCATAATATGTGTTGTGATATGGATGAGGCTGAAAAAGAAAAGGAGCCCTAAGAAGCAATTCTTCTTTCTCCTTACAGGAGAAATGCAAGTTCACAAGGTATAAGGGACCCTTTATTAATCATTGAAGATAATGAAAAAGAGACTAGGACAAGAGATGGACAGTGTGAACTTTAAGGTAGTTTTAAAAAAATTCCTGTGATCCCTTTCTTTTTGTTGAGTAAGGCTGAGCTATTCCTGATGATAAAGAATTTCTGCTGAGAGAAGAATTCCACAGCAGATAGAGGGTTGGGTGTTGGCTTTGGGGGCTGAACTACAATGAAAACATCATTAGTAATACTGTGGAAATGACTTCTCTCTGCCATTTCCACTCCACCTAATTACAGAAATTCATGACTCATTAAAATAACTATGACTCATATTGCTCAAATATAATTTCTAAGACTTTTATCTTGTGATTTAATGAAAGAAATAGTTTTTCAAAGGCTGTGATTTGTGATAGTCTGATGACTTCCTTCCTGTACTGTTTTGTAGGTGGGTTGATTCATTAGGATAAATATACTAAAAATATAATTTATCAACTTTTCTTTGTTCTTTGGGGGGTTTTAAAACTCCCAATGTTTAAACTTAAAGAGGGTTCTAGGCTTAAAGTAATATTTTAAATGAGCACAATGAGTTAATGTTAATAATAGAGCTAAAGTTTCAAAATAATTTTCCAGACAGTTGAATAATCATCTAGAAAGCTCTCTAGCATTGCAGAAAAACCAGTACATCTAGAGAGGTGTCCCATCTTCTGTAAGACCTTTGATATGTATACTGAAAGTACTTGGGGAAATACAAATTTAATTTTTATTATTGTTATTGTTATTATGGTAAATATTCTAAGAGCTTGCAAACTTGGACCAAAGGCTTTCTTAAAAATGCCCTCTTCAGTGATTTAGGCTCTATTTACAAATAAAGATTATACTGACTTGAACAGAATATATACTTATATTCATGGTACTTTTGATGTTACTAAAATTTATTCATATAATTTGAAATAGTCAGCAGGGTGTGGTGGCACAGGCCTGCAATCCCACTGGCTCAGGATGTTGAGGCAGGAAGATGGTGAATTCAAAGCCAGCCTCAAAAAAAGTGAGGCACTAAAGCAACTCAGTGAGATCCTGTCTCTAAATAAAAATACAAAATAGGGCTACAGATGTGGTTCAGTGGTCAAGTGCCCCTGAGTTCAATACCCAGTACTGCCCCCCCCAAATTTGGAATAGTCATACATACATATACATTTATATTGAGATATTGATTAATGAAGATATGCACCACCTCTCTAAATGCAGTGTATCCAAATTCTAGGTTTTGGAGTTAGAGAGTTGGATTCAAACTCTGGCACTGGTACTTCATGAAACCATGAATATTAGCTCATGTACTAACTGATTACCTTCTGAAAGTGCTTTCTAAGTTACAGATATTCTTAGTAATTTATGTGCCAATTAATTCACAAGAGACCCTTATTAGATAGGCACTATCACACCCTCTTAAGAAGTAGAAAAATTGAGACACAGGAAGACAAGAAAATTGTCCTCATTCACATGATCCTGTAATCTAGGCCACAAGGTGGCTTTAACTATTGAACCCACTGTTCTGTACACATGTGTGCCCAGACACTGCGTTAAAATATACCTAAGGTGGTTGTACATTTTTGTTTTTTCATTAATGATGTGCTCATACTTCACTTCAAGGTAAAAGTTATTCCCTTTAACTTAAAGGAAGTCCAATACTTATTAGTTCCACAGAAGCTTCAGTAAAGGTTGAAGCCATAACCAGCATGACTCCTAACTTTTGTTGAATCAAAGTGTGTAAAGTTCAGACAATATGGTCTTGTGATAGTGAAAAGCAATCTAAAGTATGAATAACCTTTAATAATATTTGTTCAGTAAGTCATATTGCAGATAAACAATCAAAGTTGGATTTCTTCAGTGCAAGTTTTTCTCCCAGGAACACCTTTCTATATGAAAAGTCAGCTTTGAAAATAATCTTGCCTTATCAACAGCCTCTGTACCCATGTGATATCTTCCCAGCCTATAATCACTCCTGGATAATATGCCCTGAATTTGTTTCAGATAGTGAGTGCTTTTCTTTCACTCCACAAAGTTCATTGCTAAGAACAGTGCTATTCGATTCTAGTTGGGTTAATATGCCGAATTTCTCCTGGCCTGAAGTAGACATGGCCTAAGTTGCTGTTGCCTGATGTTGGTGTTCTTGAGTCATTCTGGAGCAAACATGGGTAACAGTATCTAATCTTACATCTCTAAATTGGTTTCACAAAGAATCTACTCTTTGTCTCTTAACATGAAGACTGATCTTATGCAGGAAGATTAGGCATCTCTCACTCCCTCTCTCCTCCTTTCTCTCTTTCTCTATAAAAATGGATGGTTTTGCAGTCTGAACATAAAGATAGAAATTATATAGGATAATAATATCTAGGCATTTCTCTATCTCTTTCTCTCTCCCTCTCTCTGTCAAAATGGAAGATTTTGGAGGTAGTCTATATCTCATATCTGCTACTTTATGGCCTTTTATCCCCAAGAAGAATAATCATGTCTTTGAGCCTTAATATTTTCATCTGGAAAATGAGGACAGTGCTACTTTCCTTGAAAGTTGTGAGGATTAAAAATAATATGTCAAGTCCTCAAGTAGAAATCTAATACCTCCAAGAAGAATTTCCAAATTTTATACAGTAAATGATATTCTTAAAAAAGAATTTGCTGAGTACAAAATTAGAAAAGTTATACAAAGCTCCTATTGTAATACAGAAACTTTCTTGCATAGATATCAAATGATAATATATAATTTCTCTAACACATAATGTTATCTATGTATGAAGCTTATAGATATATGATATACTACTTTTAATATTGCTATGATTAACATGTTTCTGCCAGTCAATGAATACAGTAGCAATATGAAAAGGTACAAAAGGATCAAAAGGGAATAGGAGTAAAGTTAACAGATGTCAAAAGGAATCTATAATAAATAAAATGATACTGTATGATACTGTATAAAAAGGGAGGCATCAATTGGTAGCAAAACAGGACAAATCAGCAAACAATTTCTTTAGCAGAATTAGGGAAATATAGTCTAAAGATATATATATATATATCTTGTATTTATATATATATATAATATATAATGTATTTGTATATATATATACATATATATATACAATATATACAATATATATATATATAATGTATTTGTGTGTGTGGAGAGAAAGAGAAGAAGAGAGAGATGGAGAGGAAGAGAGAGAGAAAGAGAAAGAATTGCTTTAAAATTCAACATTGATGATGTAAAACCATTTTACAATCCACACTTGCTGAGATTATACATAAAGAATAATATTTATCTCTACTCATAATATTTATCTCTAATATGTTTAATATAAAATACTTAAAATGAATTTTGAGATGTGCATAAATCTAACTTTTCAACTTTCATATTTCTTTATTTGTTCTAGAAGTATAGCAAATCATTACATTTCTCAAAAATTTTGCTAACATGGGAGCTTAAATCTTTGATATATAATTTACATATTTTAAATGATTAATTGACATAAATATTAAGAGTATATAGTGGATAACATATGATTATTTCCTTCTACCTGCCCCATAAAGTGTCTGCTGTCAGATGAATTGGAGCACACTTATATGTTCTTTCTTTTCTCTTGCTGCTTTGAGAATCTTCCTTTTTTTCTTTAAATTTTAAAACCTTGACTATAATCTCATGAGGTAGACTTGACTGAATAAAGTCTGACTGGCAACCTTGAACCTCTCTGAATCTGGCTATTTGTATCCTCCTCTAGATTTTTGCAAAGGGTTCTGTGGATGACTTTCTAGCCCTTTGGCATCTCAAATCACTCTTTCTTTTTTTCTTTTTTTATTGGTTGTTCAAAACATTAGAAAGCTCTTGACATATCATATTTCATACATTAGATTCAAGTACGTTATGAACTCCCAATTTTACCACAAATACAGATTGCAGAATCACATAGGTTACACATCCACATTTTTACATAATGCCCTATTAGTAACTGTTGTATTCTGCTACCTTTCCTATCCCCTACTATCCCCCCTCCTCTCCCCTCCCATCTTCTCTCTCTACCCCATCTACTGTAATTCATTTCTCTTCTTGTTTATTTTCCCGTTCCCCTCACAACCTCTTATGTGTAATTTTGTATAACAATGAGGGGCTCCTTTCATTTCCATGCAATTTCCCTTTTCTCTCCCTTTCCCTCCCACCTCATGTCACTCTTTAATGTTGATCTTTTCTTCCTGCTCTTCCTCCCTGCTCAGCAGAAAAGCTGACTAAAACAATAAATAGAAGGAGGAAGAGATTTTTCATAGCGCTGAAGGAAAACCCTGCAGACCAGGAACACTGTACTTAGTAAAGCTATCTTTTAGAAATGAAGGAGATAAGGACCATTCCCAGACAAAGAAGGGCTGGCAGAATATATCTCCACTAGATTTTCCAATAAAAAATCATAAAAAGATTTCTTCAGACTGACAAAAAGACTAATAAGAAGAAAACCTCAGAAGACATAAAACACACCGGTAAGAGTAAAACTGAGAACAAATTAAGAATTCTCTAATATTAGCAACTTGTTTTATATAACATTTATATTTTATGAATATTAAAATCATAAATAATAACTATATATTATGTTATCAGAAAGGCAATATTAAAAGATATTAAACAACACATAATATTCAAATTGGGGGAAACAATATAGTGCAAGTGTAATTTTTTATTAATATCTCTCGTTTTTTCTATATTTATGATCAATATTTAGTTGCTATCATTTTAAAATAACTTGTTATAATCAATGATTTTTTGTAAGCTTCATAGGAACCACAAAACAGGACTCTATAGTACACACACACACACACACACACACACACACACACACACACACAAAATGAGGAAAGTATAAAAGTACCACTTGAATAAACCACTTAACCATTAAAAAAGCCTGTAGAAGGAGAAAGAAAGGAACTATAATAAAACTATAAAATAAGTAGAAAAATGGCAGTTCTAATCAATAATGCAATAAATTCTTCAAATAAAAGACATAAAGTCAGTGAATGAATTAAAAAAAAGACACAATTATCGTCTGCTTATAAGGAACTCACTTTATTTCTCAAGACATTCAGACTAAAAGTGAAGGAATAGAGTAAGAGATCTCATGCAAATGATATCTAAAGGAAAGTAGAAGTAGCTACACTTTATCAGATTAAACAGACTTTAAGTCAAAGGCATTAAAAACAGACAAGGAAGATCATTATACAATGGTAAAGAAATCAAATTCAGCATGAGGAAGTAATATTTAAAAATACACACACAACCAATATTGTAATATTACAATAGACAAATATTAGTAGACCTATGGGGAGACAGAAGCTCCAATATCATGATAATAGGGGTGTTTTCTACCCACTTTAGTCATAGATAGATCATCTGAACACAAAATCAACATTTTTTTAACAGAGTTAAATTGCATCCTAGACCAAAGGGACCACACAAACACCTATAGAACATTCCATCCAACAGTCACGAATACACATTTATTGTTTTTAAAAAACAATTTGTTCTAATTAGTTATACATGACAGCAGGATGCATTTTTGATTCATTATACTTAATGTGCATTGGACATTCTCCAGAATGGATCAGATGGGAAGTCACAAAATAACTCTTGACAAACTTTAAAAAATTAAAACAATAGCAAGACTCTTTTCCAACTATTCTTTTTATTTAATGCAATAAAGCTGGAAATGATTAACAAGAAAAAGTTTGGAAACTGTACACATACATGGAAGCTAATCAAGCCACTCCCAAATAAGAAAGAAAAAGAAAATTAAGAAGGAAATTTAAAAAGTTCTTGGAACAAATAAAAGTGGAGATAAACCTAATGGATGTAGAAAAAGCAGTACTGTGAAGGAAGATTTTAACAATTAGTGCTTGTATCAAGAAAGCAGAAAGATCTCAAATAACCTATTTTTGCTTGTTAAGGAAGCAGAAAAACAAGAACAAGCCAAGCTCCAAATTAGCAGATAGGAAAAAAAAGGTAAATATCAAAACAAAAACAAATGAAATAGTGATTTAAAAACCTTCAAAGTATCAAGGAAATGAAAACTTGTGTTTTTAAAAAAGATATATAAAATTGACAAATCCTTATCAAACCAAACTAAAATGAAAGGAGAGATGATTCAAAGTAAAGCAAATTGGAGACAAAACCCAAAAAAGATACATTACAACTGATCACAGAAATACAAAGGGTTATTAAAGACTATTGTGAACAAACTGTCAACAAATATTATACCCTAGATGAAATGGACAGATTCATGACACATACACCTTACCAAGACTGAATCATGAATAAGTAGAAATCTTGAGCAGATTGATAATGAATAATGAGATTAAATTAGTAATAAAAAGTCCCCATCAAAGAAAATCCTAGGACTTTATGGATTCTCTGCTGAGTTCTACCAAACATTTTAATAAGAACAAACACTCATTCTTCTTAAATTACTCCAAAAAATTCAAGAGAAAGGAAAATTTCCAAATTGATTCTATTAGGCTAGAATTTCCTTGGTACCAAAACAAGATGGAGACACAACAGAAAAAGAAAGCCACAGGTCAATAGCCCTAAAGAACACAAATGCAAAATACTTAACAGATACTAGGAAACTGAAGTCAATAGCACATTCAAAAGATTATTCACTAAGATCAAGTGTTATTCAGCCTAAGTATGCAAGAAGGTTCAAGAAATGTAAATCAAAAATGTGATACAACAACAGAATGAAGGACAAAAACACAAACTATTAAACATTGATAAAGGAAATTAAAGCATACATACAAAAATTGAAATTCATCCCATGTTCATGGATTAGAAGAATCAAAATTTTTAAAATGTTCATACTCCAAAAATATATCTACAGATTCAATGTAATATCTTTCAAAATAACAATGATATTATTTAAAAAATTAGAAAAGAATCCAAATTGGAAACATACACACACACACACACACACACACACACACACACACACACTCCCAGATAGCCACAATAAACTTGAGTAAAAGGAACATAGCAGGAAGCATTATATTATACTATCTGACTATAAAATATATTTCAAACATATTGTAGTCAAAATAGCTTATTGGGCTGGGGATAAAGCTCAGCTGGTAGAGTGCTTGGTTTGCATGCAGAAGGCCCTGGGTTCAATCCCCAGCACCACAATAAAGGCAAACAAAAAAAAACCCAGCTTGGTGTTAGCATAAAATACATGCAGACTATTGTGATAGAATAGAGTTAACAAAAATAAACTCTAGCTCCTACAGCCAAATGATCTTCAACCAAGTTTTTACAAACATTCACTAAAGAAAATACAGTCTCTTCAATAGATGTTGCTTATGAACTTGATATCCATTATTCAGAAGAATGAAACTAGACCTCTGTCTCTCTTACCAGGTGCAAAACTCAACTCAATTGAAGACTTAAAGTTAAAATCTGAAACTATGTAACTACTAGAAGAAAACAGGGGAAAGGCTTTGGGATATTGGAATGGGCAAGACTTTTTCTGTATCCACCCCCCCACACACACACACCAAAGAAAGTACAGAAAACAGAAATAAAAATAGACAAAAGGATTGCATCAAACTAAAAAGGTTCTTCACAGCAAGGGAAACAATTAACAGCATGAAGAAAGAACACAGTGGGAGTTGTAGCTCAGTGGTAGAGCTCTTGCTAGAGCACTGGATTCAATCCTCCCCACCACATAAAAATAAAATAAAACAACAAAAATAATTTAAAAAAGAACATCTACAACTAAAAAAATTTTAAAAAGAACACAATGGGGAAAATATTAGAGAATTATACCTATCAATGGTTTGATATCTAGAATACATAAAAATTCAATAGGGAAAAAAACCCTGATTTTAAAAAATTGGCAATAGATATACATAGACATTTCTCAAAATAAAACATAAACATAATTAGTCAGGGAAATGGAAATGAAAATTAAAATGAGGTATCAACTCACTCCAGTTAGAATGTCTAGTATTCAAAAGATAAAAGATAGGTGTTGTAGAGAAAAGGGAATCCTTACACACTCTTGGTAGGAATATAATTGGTGCAACTCTTGTGGCAAGCAGTATACAGGTTCCTGAAACCATTAAAAATAGAACTACCACAAGGTGCTGTAGAGCATGTGTGTAATCCCAGCAATTTAGGAGGCTGAGGCAGGAGTATTGATCACACCTTCAAAGCCAGTCTCAGCAATTTAATGAGGCTGGGGATATGGCTTAGTGGTTAAGTGCCCCGGGTTCAATCCCTGCCACAAAACAAACAAACAACAACCAAACAAACACCCTACTATATGGTCCAGGAAGAACAAGAAACCATTAGAGATTATTGCGTATTTATTGCAGAACTATTTAGAAGAGGGAAGACATGAAAACAAACTGTGAGGAATGAATGAGTAAAGAAAATGTGGTATAAAAACAAAATGGTATATTATCTAGTCATAAGAAATAATAAGACTCTGGCATTAGTGGAAACACAAATAAAACTGGGGATCATTATGTTAGTTGAAATAAGCCAGGCACAGAAAAACCATGTGATCTCACTTATAGGTGGAGTCCCAGGACAGTGTCTCAAAATAAATTAATGTACTTCTTCAATATAAACAATTTCAACTAAAACAACAATAACAAGCCCAGAACTGTTTTCAAGTTGTGCTTCCCTTGAAATTGCAATAGGTTTCCAGTGCAAAATACCAGTAGTTACCGCTAGGTGTCAGACATGGGCTTTTGCCAAATGTAAGGATGGCTGAGTACGGTTGTTCTTATGGGATATTTTCAAAATCACTTCAGCCTGAGGAGTCTTAAGGTGAGCATAGGGATAGTAGATCACAAAGTGTTTATTTGAAAATTAAGTGACAGCATGGTTCTTTGAAGTGATGAAATAGGGGAAAACTGCTGTTGCTTAAAGCCCCACTCAATTTCAGTTGGTTTTCTGGGTAATTTTGTGAATTGAGGTTAATACATGATTCTTGTACGTTTTTCCCTGAAACCAAATAATCTAGTCAATTTTTGTGCTCCTTGATATGACTTTTTTTAAGAGAGAGTGAGAGAGGAGAGAGAGAGAGAGAAAGAGAGAGAGAGAATTTTTTCAATATTTATTTTTTAGTTTTCAGCGGACACAACATCTTTGTTGGTATGTGGTGCTGAGGATCGAACCCGGGTCGCACGCATGCCAGGCGAGCGTGCTCCGCTTGAGCCACATCCCCAGCCCCCTTGCTTTGACTTTTGGTATCTGCAGAAAAATAATAATTTATTTTTAGTTGTCGGAGGGATCTCTGTCCAAGGGAGAACTAGGAAACTCATCATTTTTTTTTTTTTGAGCTTTGTTCTCTAGTTGGGTTAATCAGACATCTTCTGGGATAATATGAATGATAAGCATTTATAATTCAGTTTTAGTTTCAGTGTTCAGACTGGTTTATAAACATTATATCATTAATTTAATGCATATCAGTACATTTAAATTCAATCAAGTCTGTCTTATCAGGTAGATCAATAAGCCAGACAGCATAGTAAGTGTATATTTTTTTAATCCATCTCACATGAATGCAAATTGGCTTTGCATTTCTTCAGTAGAGATAGAAAAGAAAGCAAATTGGTCACAGAAAACAGTCTCCTTTAATTTGCTGCACAGCTCAAACTGTTAATACAATACTCTGCACTATTGTGGCATTAGGTTATTATTTATTAATATTACTGTAATATACAGTGAATCTCCAGGATTCATAAGCTTTTCATACAGACCATTAAACAGGTAATTTGAGTGTATTGATACACATGTATCTAAAAATCTTTAATTGAAACCAAAATTTCTTTATGCAGTTCAGGTATCCAACCTTATTCCATTCTTGTCTCGTTTTAAAATTGTTTTAAACTAGCCAGTTGAATGAGCTTACATAATTCTAAAGTGTCCCATCTGCCATGCTTCATTAAAAGAGAATGAAAAACAGATTTGCAGGGCAACTTTTCCCAACAATTTAGGTAAGAGTCCTTCATTTGAATCTCAGATTCATTTCAATCATACATTTTGGCAGAGTGAGAAAGCAACCATACACAATTATTGTTAATAAATTTCTAGATTTTTTGCTGTACTTTTACCTGATATCCTGTGCAATTGCTTATCCAATTTAATCATATTACCTGTAAACTTTTCAATATCAGGTTTGCATGACATTATGTTGGGCACCAGAATCAAATAATCTGAGTGACCATGGTCCTTCTTTCATCCCAAAGTCACACTTCTTTGTACTGCACAATTATAATTGACTTTGACCCTGAGGGATTATAAATTCCTTTCTGTACAATAATTATATTTTAAAGAATTTGTAAATGCTAGGGTAACTTGACAAAATCTACAATTTGGAGAATTGGTAGGACAGTGATTCATTAGAATTTAAGTATATATCATCTGTCTCCTCTTTTAAAATTATATATATATTACCAGAGATTGAACTCAGGGGCTCTTGACCACTGAGCCACATCCCCAGCCCCCACCCCCTTTTTGTATTTTATTTCGAGACAGGGTCTCACTGAGTTGCTTAGGGCCTTGCTAAATTGCTGAGGCTGGCTTTGAACTCGAAATCCTATTGCCTCAGCCTCCTGAGTCACTGGGATTACAGGCGTGCATCACCATGCCCTGCCAAATGCTATTTTTAATCAACCTTTTGCACATTTATATTCAATTATATTTTTCTGAGTCCCCTCCCTATTTATTTTTTCCTTTCTTTTCAAACCCTAATCACGTGCTACCATGAGCTCCCATTTTTGGTATCTCGGCAAAGACAATCTCCACCACTATAGTGTCCTTCACCTCATCTTGTCCCTACAATAGTAAATAAAGTCATAGTCTAGGCAGGTTGACACATCACAGCATTTACTATATCTTGACCACAAGTACATAGTTAGGAGGATCTTGAGAATTACTCCAGTTAATAAAAGTTGCTTATATTTTGCACACTTCCAAGGTCTCAGGAATGACATATTTAAAATTGAAGTGTGAATTTTGAAGGTTCTCTTTTTCAAGGCTTATGTTATTTACCTTTACCTTTAAAGGGCTTAAAAGATTTGAAGTTTGCTCCTCTGTTCACTTTTTTGCAAAAGCTGAAGTCAGTAAGGGTCCTGAGTAAGCACTAATATGCTTGTCCTTTTGACAGAATTTGACCCGAGGGAAAGAGCACTTTGATTTCCCATGTACAACACTGATTTTGGTAGAGGTTCAGAAGTGAATTTCTTATAACCTACAAAACAGTTTAACCACTCCACTCCATGTCCTTGTATTTCTGTCACCTCTGTATTCCCTCCCCAGCTGACATGGGCAAACATTTAATAATTTACGTACACACATGGACCATATTTTGGTTAAAATATAGCTCCTGATCTCCCTTTGGGCATTGCATGTTGAATCACATGTTTAATGTCTGTACCTCCGGAAGTCACCACCAGTTTTTCCATTACTATCATGTTTTCCTGGAATAGAAAGGAGCAAGACAAAGCATAGTATACTTAGTTACCTTCTGCTGCTTTTGTATTTCTTTTACAATCTATTTAATTCTCACTCCAAGCTGGAAGTTTTCTCAAGCATCCACTGATAGGCATTTCCTGCTAACCATGGTTGCAAACCAAGTGTTGTGCCATTTCATGCCAGGGATGGGCAGAGAGTCCTGATGTCAACAATTGCTCCTGACCTCCTCCTTGTTTTTAATATTCCACAACAGATCCTTCACCATAACTGGGACAGAGTAAACTGTGCAAACTGCACAAATTCCATCAGGTCTCATCATGGACAGAGCTCACACAATTCCACAGAATGTATGCATGGAAGGTCTAAGTAAAGGCTAGATCAGAAAAGACCCCAGAGATTTTCCAGACAAAGTGCCTCAATCTTTCCTACTTGCCTGGAACAACCTTCACCTCTAAGATGAACCATGATATCTGTGTTAAACCTTGGTTTAGGGAAATCTCCCTAGAAGTTTCCAGAGGTATCCTTTATCCTCCTGATCACTTACTCAGTTAAGGTTGCTTCACTCAAAACACCAGGTATAAGCCATTGATAACTATACCAGTTTGGCACTCTGGGGAAGTTTTGAACTTTAAATAGTATCTTATAAGTTACTAGTTCCCTTTTCTTGATCAAGAGTCAGCTCCAGACTTCCAATTGGCCCTGGGATAACAGAAGTAGTTTACTCAAGTTGTGAAATATCTGTAGAGTTTATACAGTTAAAGGGCAGGGCTTAAGTCCCAACATTCTCTCTGAGATCCTATGCTAAGCTCCAGGTCTTTGCAAGCATTTCTGTGTTATGTTAGAATTGCCATTGGAGTCATCTAGCATTTCACCCGAAAAAAGTCACTAAATCATCAGCTTCTAATGAACAAAAACTATGACTTAGTTTTCTTCACATGCTCAGCTGGTAAAGTGACTATCCTATTAGAGCTAACTAATATTTGTTATAATAATTAAAAACTAAATTCATTGTATTCTCAGTTTATGTTTATCATGTAAATCCAGAACAAGAGAGTTCCAGTCTGGTTTAAGTAACCAGAGGAAGCATATGAAAAGTTTAGGCTCTGGGGCCAGTCTTCACATTCATTTGAATCATGAAATAATTCAATTGGCTTCTTCTGAGAAATGGAAGCTAGTTATTGTAGATCCCTAAGGGCATTCTTTGTTGCACAGGCAATCTCCATGACTCCAGAAATATTTCTAATTTTCAGCTGTAGAAACTATTTTTCCAGTGTTTTAAACACATACAAAAATGTAATGCAAATATATGTTAGTTTGTTTGGATTGTAATTTTAAATTGATTTTCAAAGTTGGTAGGAAATACATTGCAAATGTTTAAAAAAATTCACTTTGAAAGACACATGTAATTTTATAAATATTTATCAGGCTTTTTTATCATATTAGATTCACTACCCATTTTGAATGGTTGAGGAACATACTGTCTGACAACTTACGATGTAACATATGATTTACGTGTGTGTGTGTGTGTGTGTGTGTGTAAGTGAAGGATTAATAGTGTATAATATGACAGATACAGAAATAAATTCTGCCAGTTCTGAAGCAAACCAGCCAGATGGATATTATTATTTTTTCCACTTTGCTCAAGAACAAAGAAGCCAAGAACCAAGAAATTGCTCAAGGTTGAGAGATTTGTTAATGATACAACAGGAATACGAGTTGTGTAGTTTATCTGTAATTGATTAGCTTAACCATTATAGTGAGCTTCTTCCATTGAATATTTTTTAAAATTTTATTTTTATTTGTTACAATTAGTTATACATGACAGAATAATGCACTTATATTCATTGTACACAGCAGAGCAGAGCACAACTTTTCATTTCTCTGGTTGTACACAATGTAGAGTCAAACCATTTGTGCAATCATACATGTACGTAGGGTAATGATGACCTTCTCATTCCACCATCATTCCTACTGATCTCAGATCTACTGGATCAGAATTTCTGGGGAAAAGAGCCTAGTGATCGTTATCCACCAATTCAAATGATTTCAATGGACCAAAAATTTGAGAACCATGGCTTGAAAGGATTAATTTAATTCCCTCGAATAATTGTGAAGAAGTAGTAACTTGTAATTCAATTCAAGAGGATCTCCTTTTTGTTTCCCAACTATTTTCCCATTGTTGGATCTCTCTTCACATTCTTCTCAGCATGTGCTTGGCCATAGCAAGCTAATGCAGAAGTTATTTTATGGCACTGAGAAGTGGAGATTGAGCCAATGGCAATTTTGTTCTGGGCTGAGTGAAGAATGGCTGTGTTGTTATGAACTGAGAGCAAGGCCTTGAAATTGGCTATGTTTTCATGAAATTGCTGCAGTTCTCAAGCTAAGACCTACTGAAATGGAGAACAAAGAACTGGAGGCTTAACTCATGTCATTTACCACTTCCCCTGAGCATCCCAGCCAGTCTATGAAGTGCTGAATAACAAGGGTATTATTCATCACAGCCCTGTCACTGAGGCTTATACCATTCTACAGCCACTTATTGGCTGCTTATCTTTGTCTAAGTGATACAACATGTTTAGTTATCTAAATTTTTACAATGTGGCACTGTGCACCTACCCAGCAGATTTATTGTAGGTTCTTTAGCCTTATTTAAATAATCATATAGCTTAATTAATTTATTTAATCTGTTGTCTATTGTAGAGCCTATTTAAAATATAAAGCTCCTAGATTGTAATTTAGTTTTTATTACCACCTCTGCTGACATCTATTTATACTGAGCATTATTAAGTACAAAAAATGTTCACATATTTTTTTTCACTGGGCCCACAATGTAATAATATTTTAAGGTACGAGGCATCATTATCAAAACTACACTGATGAAAGTATGAGGCCAGCTGAATACAGGAGGTTGACCTTGACCTTTCTTGATTATTCTGTGTAGTTGTAAAGAGAAAGAAAAAAGGTTTAAAATCATTATAACTATTTAAAAAGACAAGAAAACCATCTTTAAGAACTAAAAGAGGCTTTTTGTATATTTTGAATTCAGCTTTGCTTGAAGAAAGAAATCAAATTTAAAACAAAGTCTCCGTGTGAATATAATCTATTTGCCACTTTGAGCTCTAATTGGTTAACAGAAATTGATTTTTGCTTATTAATTTGCATCTTGTTTTGCCTGTGCTTCTGGGAAATACATAGACACATGGGTTTTCATGACTTAAACATCCATTTAATCTTTCCCCCTCACCATCATATCTGTTAAAATATAGACTTTTAACATTAGAAAATGACCCTCTTAATCAGGTTACATTCAGAACTCTGGATAAAATGTGGGAAATGCATTAAGCAATCTGTATTAACTAATTTCATTGAAATTAAATGGGGTCATCAATAAAATAAGTAAACAATCTTGATAAATGTAGCACACTATTCATGCAAATGTGTTGATGTTGTTCCTGAATTTCTCTGAATCCTGACCTTACCAAGATTGGGTTTGTGATTGTAACTCTTATTCCTTTAGGTGCATAACATTTTCACTATTACCAGTTAATGATTTGCAATTCTTATAGACTAAATTCCCAAATTGAAAATGACAGTCTTGTTGTGTTGAACACTAAATGTTCGAAAATAAGTAGAAAAAAGACAAAAAATGAAGAACAACATATTGAGCCATGATATGATTTAATTAGAAAATATTGTTTGATATATGTAGTTTTTCTTTTATTTTCTTGAGAAATATAGACTTTCAGATTTTCAATCTTTATTCAATACCATTGTACTGATATATAGATATAGATATAGATATAGATATAGATATAGATATAGATATAGATATATAGATATAGATATATAGATATAGATATAGATATAGTAAATATTATATAGATATAGCAATATGTTTTTATATCATATACTATCACTGATCTGCAATAATTTCATTTTGGAATCCTGTTTTCCTTGTTTATTTTTTCTTGGGGGTATATTGAGTTTTGGATATGTGAGCTTATAGTGTTCATCTAATTTGGAAAGTTTTGGGCCACTTTTCTTCAAATATTTTTTTACTGGTCCTCATCTTCTTTCTCTTCTTTCTGAAACCTCACTTGCATGTCCTTTAGTCAGCGTAATGTTGACCCATAAACTACTCAAGCTTTTTCTGTAGCTGCCTTTAATACTTTGTGTATTAAATTTGTATAGTTGAAGTCATTGTATTTTCAATGTCACTGATTTTTTTCCTTCTGTGGTGTTTCATTTGCTTTTAACCTCAACCCATATATTTTTCATTTCACACTGAAATTTTCAAGTTCTACTCATTATTATGTTTGTGTATGTGTGAGTTTTTATAACTTTTCCCTATATTTTTCTCCTTAGATTCATTATTACTATCAAATCCTGGAGTATTTTTGTTATAGCTGTTTAAGGAATTTGTTTGCTGATTGTAGTATTTCTACTACTTCTTAGTCTGTTTCAATTCAATGAATTTTATCCAATGTATAAATGAAATTTGATGTTTTTGTGTTTTTCCACTGATTTTTGGACATGACTTCTTTTCATTAGATACTGTCATTGCATTTATGATGTTGCTGAATATCTCCTTAAAACTTTGGGCATTCACTTGGCAGGCAGTTAAAATGCCTGTTTCTGGCTTGTTCTTGAATTTTCTTAGGAAGGATGTGAAGTAGTTAGAATTGCTATGTACAATGTAGGAAACTCACTTACATTTAAAATTTAGATACAAATCTATTTTTTTAAGGATAAGTATGCTGCGTGCAGAATTATAAATAAAAGTTTGTGGCACTAAATTGAAATTTTTTGAGATATGCTTATGTAAAATTCTTTTTTATCTAGAATTAAAATAAACAAGGCATCCTTTATTTTTACTTTCTAAATTTGGGAACCTTAGCAGTTGATTGTCAGGTTTCTCATTTATGTTTCTTTAATCCCTTTTTAATCTATCATTTTGAAGTTAGATGACCTGCACAGAGAGTTCATTAGAAGGGCTCATAGTACTCACTGAAGGGTTTTATACTCACAGTTTCAGTTTATTATAGCTGAAGATGCTGATGGAAGTCAGTCAAGGGAAAAGTACACAGTGCAGAGTGCAGGAAGGACCCCAAAGTGGAGCCTCTAATGGTCCTGTCTCCAGAGTCATGGATAGCATTTTTTTCCCAGGCTTTCTGTGAAACAGTACATGTGGAGCATGTCCAACCAGGAAAGCTCACCTGGGCCTTGGTAGGTTCAATGAGTACATGGTGGGAAGGAAGGTTCACTGGGAAAAGGACTTTTAGGCAAAGTCTTATAGGAGATGAGGTGAGGGAGCATGCCATAGATTTGGGGGGAAGTATGATTTATGGTTAGGAAAGAGTATGACCAAAGTCCTCAAATATAGAGTGTTTCAGGCATGTTCAAGAAAATAGTTGAAGCTAGTGTATTTGTACTTGAAGGAGAAAGGACAAAGTAGCAGTCATTAAGATCAGAGAGGTAATCGGGCATAGTGGCACACACCTATAATCCTGGTGACTTGGGAGGCTGAGGCAGGAGGATCTGAGTTCAAACTCAGCCTCATAAATTATTTTAAAGGCTGGGGATGTGGCTAGGTGTTTAAGTACCCCGGGTTAAATCCCTGGTACCAAAGTGGTGAGGGGAAGGTCAGAGAGATGAGGCAAGAGCTAATCCAGCTTGGGACTTGCAAGTGAGAACAAAAGCTTTGGCTATTGTCCTAGGAGAGATCAGAAGGAGTTGGCCAGAGTGACTTGATCTGTGTTATGTTTTAATTATATGACTTTCACCATTGGGTTGGTAAGAGACCAAGTGGAGTATGGGAAAAACAAGCAGGTAGAGTAGTTAGGAGGCTAAAAGCTAGAGTCAACTTCATCACCAGATACAGGTGGGATGTAGAGCCAAGGGGGTCCAAGATACCTGCCTAGATTTTGGCTTGAGAATCTGAAAAGATTGAACTTCTCACAGTTGATATGAGAAAAGTTGAGGGAGCTGATTTGGGGAGGAAAGTGAGGTGCATTTTTTTAAACATGTTAAGTTAGATCCTGGTAGAGCTTAACATAGAGATGAAACATAGGCAGTGTGTTTTCTAGACTGTAATTCTGGTGTGAGGGCAAGACAGGCTTCTGAGTAGGCAGACTTTGTTAAAAGCTGCAAGACTTGAGGAGCTCACAAAAAGCACAAGTACAGAGGAGTCAACCAAGGACTGACTTGAGATGAACAGCCTTAAGAGGGCTGGGCAACAAGAAACGAGTCCTAGGTGAGTGGGAATAAAAGCAGGTTGCTTGAAGCATTTCCCTGAAAAGCAAGCAAAGTGATGCAAGTAAATTATGAGGTTTATTTTTCCCCTTAAATGCTGTAAGTAGACCTACAAAGATCCAAGTCTAGCCATTTGATTTAGGTGAAGGTAGTTGGTGACCTGGATGACAGTACTTTCTGTGGACTGAAAAGACAGGTCCTGATTTGTAGGACTGAAGCCCCATAAGGCTTCTTGTCAATAATAAACTCCATAACACTCAAGAAGGCTGTTGAAGACAAGGCCAGGGCATGCTTGGTAGCATTGGTATTTCTTATGTGAACTTATCTACCTTTTCTAAATTTAGAAACATGTGCTCTTGAGTTGCCCTTGGATATGTTGGAAGAGGAGAAGAAAAGAAAAGAAAAGAAAAGAAAAGAAAAGAAAACATGTTTAGTAACTTTCCTATGGTGATAGGTTAAGGTCGGGGCAATCCAAAATTTTTATGGGATTGTATTGAAGAGACATGCCAAACACATAGAAATGATCTTCAGAGTTAACATGTCCAGAATTCTTCTATTCAGATTATATAGGCAGTCATCTATTCCATTCTTATGGAAGGGTTTCTTGGTGACGTTAGGGGAGAATGTGTTTTAGGTGTTTGATTTCATTATTGGTTTTACTTTAGTAGAGACACTGAATGGAAATATGTGTGTGTGTGTGTGTGTGTGTGTGTGTGTGTGTGTTTGAAAATAAAAACTATATAAAGCCATAAAGAATATGGATAATAGTTCAAGAAACTGTTTTTCTGCAATATGTATTTGTTCCCCTCTCAATTAAATTTGAGCCTTTCTGCTGCTTTGGTTTTGAATACATCTATCATATTAGTATAGGAGATTACTTGGTACTATGTACTGAATAATAGCTTTTTAAATATAGCATCATCTTGCTAAGCATGAAGTAATTATACCCATTTATAATCTCTCCTAATCAGTAATAAGTTTATAAGTATGAAGATTTTGTGATGTCTTGCCAAAAAAATGAGTTGATTGCAATTGAAATCTATTTTATTTTATTTTTATCACTTACCAATAACATCTGTGTGTGTGTGTGTGTGTGTGTGTGTGTGTGCATTTGAGTCTAAAAGGAGGCAAAATACTAAGTGCAGGTGAAGTTGGAACATTTCTGGTGATGCAATTCTTTGGCATAGACTTGTTTGATCCATGAGGACTAGCTAACCCCTTTTATCCTTTTTTCTGATCAAATCTCTTCTGTCTTTTATATACTGTTACTTCTGTTTCCCACAGACCCTGACATTTTTTTCTAGTCCCTGTAAAACTATGTAACTTTAAACTCAGCCCTGTTATCTGAGAGACACAATATACTACACTAAAATAGCACTGGATTCCGAGGTAGAGATATTTGGGTTTTTGTGACTACCAGATAGGTAATTAGTGGTCTTAGAGAAGTTTCCTTAATCTTGTGGGTAAGTTTTCTACTTTAGGAATAAAGGTGTTTTACATCGACTAGTATTTTGCTTACCACCAAACCAGTGGCCCTCTTGTCCACATGCAATACAAATGAAATACTAAGAATGAAAATAAAGTTGCAGACATGCAATTTTGCTAAAAAAGAACTTTGAAGAGACTTACTATTACCATTATAAGAGTGGAAAATTGGATACCAGAAAATTTTGATGAGATTTAATCTTAAACTTTAATGTTATCTTAGCAATTGCTACTAGCTTATTTCCCCTCTAATGCTAAAGGTATAATTTAGCTATGAATACCTACCATTCTACAAATGGCCTAGACTTGTGGTTCTCAAACTTTGTACTCATTTACATAACTACTAGGACCATTTCAAACAGACTGCTAGGCTCCACCCATGATATTTCTGTTTCCATATGTCTGCTTGGGGTTTGGGAATTGGTATTTCCTACTGTGTTCTAAGGTGATACTGATGCTACTTGTTTTGGACCATGCTTTAAAAACCATAGTCTAGGTAGTTTCTAATATTCTTACCATACAAATTTTGTGGCTATGTTAATTATTCTGTAATTAATCATAGCAATCACAGTGACACAATGAGAATAATGAATGAAGCTATTTGCCACCTACTAAAGACTTTTAGTTAGATTTTAGTAAGATTTTTAGTAAGTAGGATTTTAAAAGGCAACATATAAAATACATTCAATATAAGTAAATTTGAGGAAATTAGAACTGAAATATTTATTTTTGTCATACCAGTGCTACAAAGTATGCATTATTTATACAATTAAAATTTAAAACTATATGAAAGGATTTACATCATACAAAAAAACTAGGTTGCATAATTTATTTTCTTATAAACAAATCTTTAAAGTAAAAAAAATCATAAAATATTAAAAAATTACCCCAGAGTGATTGTTTTAAGGTCTCATGTATAGACTTTGTTTTGATTTTTAAATTTTGTATATGATTTATGTAAAAGGGAAATGGCTACATTGAACATCCTTTTTAATTTTAAATAAAGTGACTTCTTTTAAAAATTGAAGAACTCTCAAAATATTGGAAAGAATATTTTTCTAACTAGCAATAAAGGAAGGCTTCAGGATATAAATGCTCTGCAATTATTTGCTTTCAAATATAGACAAGGAGGTAATCAGACATAATTAATAGTGTTGCAGTATAACTTTAATGATAGTGTGTAAATGCCAAGGGAAAAATATCTGACCCTAGATCTGTAATCTCATAGATGTTTAACTTTATACCTTGTGCCCTATTTAGGAAGCAGATTGAATAAGCCAAAGGAGCAAAATACCTGCCTTTTAGTATTCAGCCATTACCTTGACAACTGGTAATTGGTATTAACTGTTGTTTCATTTATAATGTGACTGATTTTTATTTTAAGCCGGCACTTTTATTAACAGCAGTTACTTTAAATATATAATTGTGAGCATCTCAGCACAATTGGAATTGTACATGCAGATGACTAAAAAGTGTTATTGTAATTGCTTTTTAACTACAATATCCATTCACCAAGCAAATACATATGTTGTATTTAACTTTCTGAGGGTTATGGATATAAAGATTTATTTTTTCTATTCTTCATATTTTTTCTTTTCCTGACTTTTTCATCTCTCTATATTTATACTTAGCTTTAAAATTTTTTTCTTTTTAAACTATTCCTTTTTGGAAATTATATTTTAGGGAAATGGTATAGGCTGTCTTTCAAATGAGCAAATTAAAGAAATCATTATAGGAAAGGCTATATATTGCTTATGTTTCTGCCATTAATATATACATGATAACTTTCCTTATGGATATAAGTCTTTATATGAAGAGCATAGAAATTTAAAACCCCCTTCTAGGACATAATTAAGGACAGGATGCATTTTTGAATGGGAAATGAAAGTATGAATTTTCTACAAAGCTTTTACATTATCAAGATTCAGAAAAATATATACCAGTAGGGTATCTGTTAATATTCTTAACAACGACCCAACTGTCAGAGATGGTTACTCTGGGGGATACAGACAGTATTAATACAGGTATTGTATCAAAGATTTCACCATTAATTAGAGGATTTTTGGTAACTATCTCTAATAGTCCAAATGATGCCTCCTGCTTATAAAACTTAATTGGAATTACATGAAAAGCAGGGGCAAAAAATACTGTTGAGTGAATACTTTAAAGCAAGAAATTGTGACAATGACAATGTCAGAAGATAAAAGTTGAAAAAGTTCAGGAGATATGTTGGAGGTTGTATCTGCAAAATTTGATAATAATTGAATATGTGGCGGTACAATATGTGGAAAAGTCCATGATTCTGGGAGCAGCTAGGTGGCTTTTATGTCAACAGCACAGAGAGTATAATTTGGGTATTTGAAATGCCAGTGAACAATTAGGACTAAGTAATCAGTAGGAAGATGGAAGGAGAAATATAAAATTCAAGAGGCAGATCCAGATTTGGAAATCCTCAGGTTATAATGGAAGTTTGCAGTATAGGTATAGCTAGATTATTGGAAGAAAGTATATGAAAAACAATATTAGAACAGAATTGGAGCCTATTCTTTGGAACATCAACATTTGAGAGGAATGAGAAACCATTCTATCTAATCTTTAAAGAAGAAGTAATAGCTGTACTTCACAAAATGCCCTTCAAAATAGAGATGGAGAAACCACTTATCAACGGATTTTATGATGCTGATAATATAAAATCCAAAAATATCACAAGAAAAAAATTGGGCTCTATATTAGTCATGCATATAGTTATAAAATCTGCTAACAAAATATAAGCAAATCAAATCCAGCAACACATGATAAGAATGTTGTACCTTATCCAAGGAGAATTTACACCTGAATCCAAGACTGGTTTAATATCAGAACATTAACTAACATACAGTATTAAGAACATAAAGGACAAACACTATATTATCATCATTTAACAATATCCAACACAAAAAACTTCCATCAAACTAAGAACATAAAGGAAATCTCTCACCATTTTAATTGGTGGCTATGAAAATCTACAGCTGACACTGTACTTACTGGTGATGATGAAAGTCTGAAAGCTATTCCCATAAAATTAAGGGCAAGGAAAAGTTGCTCTCACTGTTCCTATTCAACAATGAACTGACAATTTTACTACCATAATAAGGGAAGATAAAGAAAACAAAGGTATCTAGACTATAAAGGAAAAATTAAACTTGTCCTTACTCACAGGTGGTGTGACTGTATATGCAGAAAGACCTGAAAAATCCATACCACCTTTTACAGATCTAATAAACAAACTCAGCAAGCTCCCAGGACACAAGAAGAATGTCCAAAAATCACTAGGGATTTTACCTTGGCATCAAGAGTAAAATACATAGGCGTAAATTCAACAAAAAGTGCCAGGCTAGTACACTGAAGATTAGAGATGTTGTTGAAAGAAATTAAGAAAAATATAAATAAATCAAGGGGTATTTCACATTCATGTATTTGAAGATACTTAGTATTGTTAAGAATGACTATCTCTTAAAAACTCCATTTTGCAGAAATGGGCATACCAATATTAACATTTATGGAAATGCAAAGGATCCAAGACAGCTACAACAGTTAAAGATGAGAACAGGAAGATTTACACTTTCTTCTTTTATCATGAAGTGATACTAATCAAGACAGTGTTATACTAACATAAGCATAAATATTTGGATTTATGGAATAGAATCATCCATTAAAATTTATGTTCATGTTCAATTTATTTCCAACACAAACAAAAATAATTCAGTGGAAAAGGATAGTCCCTTTAACAAACAGTACAGGAACAACTAGACACCCACATTCACAAAGACTGTATTTCAGACTACCTGTGTTTACCAAACCAAAACAAAACCCCCAAATCTCACTGAATAATTGGTATATGGTAAAATTATAAAATTCAGAAAAAATATACCTGTTAAGACCTAGGTTAAGCTAATAAAAAGCATAACAAAAAAGAAAAAAATGAACTAAACATAAAAATTTAAAAATATTTGACCTTCAAAATATGTTTTTAAAAAGATGAAAAATACAGATTTTCAGAGAAAATATTTGAAAAATAGATTTCTGATAAAAGACTTGTATACAGAACATAAAGCAAACTCTGAGAAATAAATCGTAACAACATAGCCATTTTTTCAAAAGCAAAATATTTAAGTAGTATTTCCACAAAAAAGATACATATAAATAAACATGAGAAGATATTCATTATTTATGAGGAAAATGAAAATTAAAAACACACTGAAGTATCACTTTACAATCCCTGAGGTGGCTATACTAATAGTATTGAAAAGAACAATAACAAATTTGGCAATGATGTGAGTAAATAAAGATATTGCACATTACTGATGGAAACGTCAACTGGTACTGCCACTTGGAAAATAGCTTAGCAGTTTTTAAAAGTTGTGAAATATATGTAATGTAAATATTATTTACATTCCAATAATTCCATGAGTAGGTCTCTAACTCCTAAGTAATGGAAACATCTATCAACACAAAGACTTACACTTGGGTTTTTGTAGAAAGAATATTCAAGTAATCAAAAAGGGAAAACATTAAAAGGTCCACCAACTTTTACATAGAAAAACAAACAAACAACAAGATTCTCCATTCAGTTGAACACTATTCAGCACTAAAATGAAATAAACTCCTGGGACAAGGTAGGACATAGATAATCTTCAAAAGGATTAGATGAAAGAAGTCTGACTCAAATAATTATATAGCGTATGATTTTCAGTATTTGGGAAGATGACTTTTAGTGTTGAGGTAGGAATGCAGAGAGTGAGAAGGCAGGATAGGACAGAGGTGGAAAGGCTACCAATTGCAAGGGACACATAGGACCTCTTCATAGTGATGGAAATATTTAGGGTGAATTCTGTGGATGGTTATACAACTGTGTCAATTTACTAAAAAGCATGCAATTGCATGCATTATGTGTTGTCTGAAATGTAATTCAAAGCCAAAGAGACAGTAAAAATTAAGGAAAAAAGGTATTTTCTTAATATGTTTTATAAGCAAACAGCTGTCAAAGCAGAGTGTAACTGCTATAAAAGTAATTTAAAAGTATGAAGGAAAGGCATGTAACTTAAACAGAGCTGTAGGCATACATAACACATTGAAACCTACTTAAAATGCAGAATGTATTTAAAATGTGAAAGCAAATACATTGAGAAATTTCTCATCATTATATATGCTAAATAGATAAAGCTAGTTAATATGTAAATATATTTAACATATTGTATAATATCTATTTTAAAAAACACTGGGGAAGGTGAACTGAATCTTAAAAAAATTAGGATGTTTATTTGTTTACAGTAGAAATTTAAATGAGAAGGATATAAATTATATTTGGCTCTTTAAATTCATTGAACTCAATGCCTCCTTATGGTGTATGTGGGCCTCTTGATTATTTCTAGACATATAGTTGATGAATTTTCATATATAAATCATTTAGATACCAAAAGTTAATACTATATCCCATCCAAATAAAGATTTAAAGAAAGTCACTGGCATTAATAACATGAATAATTGAGCAAAAGTCATGATTATAAATTAATTTAAACTAAACTTAAGGGACTCAGCAGGTTGAATATAAGAAAATAAGGAAGAACTCCCCAGAGCCATAGCTGTTGCCATGGTCAAGGCACCAATCAGAGTTTCCAATGAGTCAAGTGGAGAAGTAAGAGGATTAAGGAACCTGAATTTTTAGGAGGCCTCAGGCATGTCTGGGTATGGAGAGTTTAGAGATCAACGAAACTGCCCAAGTAAATTGAAAGGCATGCTACACAATATCCTTTTTCAGGAAAGAGACCACATCTCTTCCAGCTGCATGTGGAGACAGAGGAGAAATCAATTTTCAGCCAAGGTGCAGGGGCAGCAGCTGGGGTATCAGATTCCTGGAAGTTTGGCCTGAAACACAGGCCTGGCAAACCCACACTGCATGACATAGAATGTGCCTAAGCTACCAGGAGAAAATCAAATGTGGAGAGAGGTTCACACAGGATACTACTAGTTATGGAAATGCACCTGGCTGCTATCCCCTTTCCCCTCCACCTAGGCTGTTTGCTGGACAGGCTGGGAGAGACATGCCTGGCCAGGAATTTGAAGGGGGATGGTAGGAGAGATTTCATTTGGATATTGAACCCAAGACCAGGAAAAATGAGGTTCACAAGTAACAAAATGTACTAAGAATTGGCTCCTCCACTACATGAGTAGAATACAGAGGATATCCCTGATATATAGTATTCCAGGGTGGACCAGCAATTGCTGGGCCCTGGAGGTGCACGGATTTAAAATTTCCAGACCATCTGGCATTCAGTGAAGAGCCTGGAGCCTACTTAAGCTTCAACCCCAACCCCACCTTCTGGAGTTTCACCTACAGGATTACCTCTTTCCAGCAATCCCACCCTGAAGGTGAATCAAGCATCACACACCAGACAACCCCACATAAAACTGATGAGTAGGGAAGTTGAGACACCAGGAAAAAATATTCTTTAACTTTTCATCAATTCTTTTCTTTTCTCTGTTTAATTGTGACCTTAGTGGTTCGTGAACATTTATACATGTTCATATTTGGTTTTTTTTAATCATTTCTAGCATTTTTTCAGCCAGTTATTTTTCATGGATTAGTCATTTTGAGCTCTAGGATGTTTGAATAATATACTTCAGTTTTGTGTTGTATTCTTTTATTTTATATTATATTATATATTATATTATATTTTAAATTTTATTATTTTTGTTATATATTTTATTTTCATATATATATATATTTTTTTTTTTCTCACTTACCAGTTTCCCTTAATTTCTGTTTATTGTGATAATTAACACTGTAGGCATCATAGCAGGAAATGTTTGTTTTAATGATTGTTAATATTTGTCTACCCTTAAATGGTGAGGTAGGGGAAACCTTCAGGGATGCTATAATTCCACAGGGTAGAAATTCTCCTGGCTTCGATCTATACTGTTAGATGAGTATACCTATAAACAACATGAAAAACCAGAGAACAAATCACCTTAAACAAACCAAGATATTTCAATAATAGAATTCCTCAAGTCATAGTGGAAGAAGTATCAGAGAAAAAATTTAGAATACACATAGTAAAAGTGATCAGTGAGATAAAGGATGATATAAGGAGTAAAATCAGAGTTAAAATACAGGAAGTGGAAGATGAATTTCTCTTCAATAAAGAGAAATTCTGAAATAAATGAAGAAGAAATGACTGAAATAAATGAATCAATAAACAAAATTAAAAATTCAATGAAAAGCATCACCAATAGGCTAGAACTGTTGGAACACAGAGTTTCAGGCAATGGAGACAAAATATGTAGTATTAAAATTATGCTTGACTGTATTAATCAGAGTTGTCTAGAGGAATAGAATCAACAGGAAGCATAATTATAAAAAGGAGATTTATCAGGTTGGCTTACATGACCAGAAGTTGGACAGTCCACAATAGTAGTCTGAAGCTGGGGAGCTGGAAGAACCAGTAGCTGAGCAGATCAAGAGGCTAAAGACCCAGAACAAGAAGCATCAATGATGCTACCCTAGTCCAAGACTGAAAGCTTCTGGAGAATCACTGGGAGAGTCCACTTTGAAAGACTGAAGAATCGAGAGTCAGATATCCTCAGACAATCAAAGTAACAATCAAGAACCCATTCAAGAAGAATTGAGCTTACATCTGCTGCAGCTTCCTTGTTCTTTCAACTTTCATTTTATTCAAGCCATAATCCTATTGGACAGTGCTGTTCATGCTTAGGGAGTGTCTCCATTTCATTTTGCTATCCCACATGCCAATCGTTCCTAGACACACCCTCATTGACACACTAATAGCATCTCAGTCCTCAGCATCTCTTAATCCAATCAAGTTGACAATTCAAATTAATCATTACAATTTGACCATGGAGAAAAGATGTTAAGAGACCAACAGAACTTCCAAGATATATGGGATAGCATGAAAAGACCAAATTTAAGGTTTATTAGGCTAGATGTAGGCTCAGAGATACAAACCAAAGGAATGTAAATTTTTTTTCAATGAAACATCAGAAAAATTTTCAAAATCCCAAAAAATGAAATGAAAAATCAAATACAGGAGACTTACAGGACCCCAAATATACAAAATTACAACAGGACCACACCACAGAACATTATTATGAAAATGCCTAACATAAAGAACAAGGATAGAATTTTAAAGACTTCCAGAGAAAAAATGACAGGTCACAATTAGAGGGAAATTAATCCAGGTCTCAGCTGGTTTCTCCACCCAGACCCTCAAAAGTAGAAAGTCTTAGAATAATATACACCAAGCCCTGAAAGAAAATAGATGCCAGCCAAGAATAATACCCAGAAAAATTAAGCTAAAGAATTCACAAAGTAATAAAAACCTTCCATGATAAACAAAATTTAAAAAAATTTACAACTAAATAGCCTGCACTATAAAACATACTGAACAAGATATTTCATAAAGAAGGAATCAAAAATACAACTGAAAACCAGCAAGGAAGAAACTACACTAGAAGAAAAGTCAATCAAAAAAGAAACCAATTCAAATTAAACACCAGAAATAATACAAAATGACAGGGAACAAAAACCATTTCTCAATAATAACATTGAATGTACATGGCTTAAACTCATCAATCAAAAGACATAGACTGACAGATTGGATTAAAAAACAAAACCCAACAATATGCTGTTTCCACGTGACTCACCTCATAGGCAAAAACATCCACAAGCTGAAGTAAATGGATGGGAAATTACATATCATTCATACATATGGATCTCATAAACAAGCAGGGGTTTCTAGTCTCATATCAGATAAAGTGGACTTGAAGTCAAAGTTAATCAGAAAGGATAAAGAAGGTAATTTCTTCCTTCTTAAGGAAATTATATATCAACAAGATATAAAAATTCTAAATATTTATGTCCCAAAATATGAAGCATCTACATACGTTGAACAAATCTTTTCAATTTCAAGAATCAAATATATCACAACACAATAATACTAGATAATATCAACACACCTTTCTCACCCATCAATAGATTTTCAAAACAAAGCAAAATAAAGAAGCTATAGAATAAAAATGCAATTAAAAATTTAGACTATAGAGATAATATATAGAATATTTCATCCATCAATGACTCAATATGCTTTCTTCTCAGCAGCACCTGAATCCTTCTATAAAATACACCATACATTATGCCACAAAGCAACTCTTAGCAAATACAAAAAATAGAGATAATCCACATTCTATCGTATTATAACAGAATGAAATTAGAAATCAATGATAAAATAAAAAATACAAGCTACTCTAATACCTGGCAATGAAATATATGCTATTGAATGACCAATGAATAGCTGAGAAAATCAGGGATAAAATAGAAAAATATGAAAGAATATTGACTAATTAGAGAATGAGAATATCAACAAACATATCAAAATCTCTGGGGCACTATGAAGAGGGACTAATAGTAAAGTTCATTGCAATGAGCTCAGTCATTAAAAGAATAGAAATTCACCAAATAAATAACATATATATATATATGTAAAATTTAAAAACCTTTTCATATTGGTTATCTTAAAAAAAGCCTAAGTACATAATTAAAAAGATAATAGCCGAACTAAAGACATAATATAAAGATATAATTATAAAATGTATAAAAATAGTTTTTATATAACTATACCATATATAAAAATGCTCTATCTGAAGTGCAGTTTGTTAAGATTTTCTCCCATTTTTGTAGGCTCTGTCTTCATGATCTTGATTGTTTCTTTTTGGTAGTGCAGCCATTATGACAATATTACTTCTGCCTATCCAAGAACATGGGAGATCTTTCCATCTTCTAAGGTATTCAAAATCTTTCTTTAGTGTTATTTATAATAAGATACATTTCAATATATTTCATATTTCATTTTCAATAAAGTGATTAATATATCTGTTATATTTCGAAGTATATCATTACATTTGTATTCCAAAATTCTCAAAATCTTCCATTTCCAAATGATGCAATGTCTAATGAACAATTTTCAACAATTCATTGTCAGCTTAGCATAAAATATATTTACATTTCAAAATTATTGAGTACATAAAATTTACTGTGGGCACTTAAATTTTAGAAAAAAAATATTTTGGAAGCAAAATAAGTCTGTGTAATGACTTTGTATATTGTGAATTGGAATTTTATACTCTTGCAGTATATGAGTAAAAATGAATTCTATTTTGGTAACATGCTTACATTGTATGCCGACACATAAGCTTATGATTATAGTAGTTTAAATGTGCAGAGAAAGGTTATTTTCCTATAATAATTAAGTTATAAAGGCAGAATTTATTCTTTTAAGCTTGCAATGTGTTTAGCCTGTAAGACTTGAAAATTCTAAGTTGTTGTTAACATATTTAGTGGGGGAAATTTTTATTTCAGTATAACTTTAAACTTAGAGAAAAATTACAAGAATAATAGAGTACAAATAATTTATACATCATCTTTGCTTGTCCTTATCATTTGTTAACATTTGTCCTTTTCATTTTAGCATTTGCTCACTCTTGCTCACTCTCTTATTTTCTTTCTTTGTTCTTTTTTCTCTCATCCTCTCCTGTTCTCTATTTTTCTATGGACACACATACACACATGCACGCTTATCATTTGAGAGTACACAAATAATTAGTTGCAGCATCAAAGCATGCACTTCTAACCGTAAATATTTACTTTTATTCCTAAGAGTAAAGAAAAATTTCTTTCTGAACCAATAGTCTAAATCAGGAAATTTAATATTTTGCAAGGTTGTTATGTAACCCACGGCTCACTTGAAATTTTGCTCACTATCCTGCTAATGTCATCTATGGTTATTTTTGTTCTCTGCTTAGAACCTGATCTGGAATTCTAGATTGTTTTCAATCGTAACATCTTTTTAATTCTACTTCAACTTAAAAAAGGTTTTAAGACTTTTGTGTTTTATGACATTGACATTAGGCCAATTATTTATTGAATATTTTTGACATGTGTTTGGGGGTTCATAATTTTTCAGAAGATCAACATTTCATCAGACATTTTTTTTTTGCAATGCATCATATCAGGAAGTACATGATTTCAGTTTCTCCTGTTCCTTGTGCTGTTAAATTTGATAACTTGGGGGGTTTTGCCAAATTTCTTCATTGTCAAGTTATTATTTTCCCTTTGAAATCAATAAGCTATTTGCGGAGATATGCGTATAAATCGCCTGTTTCTCATCAAACATTGATCTCCTAGATTCAGCCTGCATTGGTGATTTTTCCTCAAAGCAATTAACATTGTGGGTAAACTGTCATTTTCTAATTCCCTCATTCATTCTACATTTATTTTGCCTGGCAATTCTACACAGCTCTCTCTTCCTTGACATTTTAGGAGTCTTTCCATTTCTTTATATAATTATAGACTTATGGATTATTTTACTAATACTTAATTTAGGTTGATGCCTTGCTCTCAATTTGATCAGTAAAAGCCACTTGAAGATGGCTTTCTATGCTTTACATAATTCTCCATCATTTTAGTTTCTTTAATCTTATTTTTTTGTGGTGGTAGGATTAACCAATCTATATCCCCAGCCTTTCCATCATTTTTTGATAGCTTCCTTAAGTCACAAAGTATTTCATACTCATTTATATGAATTGTGCTTAGATTGGCAATCAACCGTTTTTTCAAAGGCCCTCGGTTCTTTTTGAGGAAAAAGTATCTAGGAACCAATATTAATAACTATATCTCCTAGGGTATCATTGTTTCTAAGCCTTATTTGCAGACAATGGTAGGAGACTGTCATCTATCTGTGTTATCCAGAAAAAGAAAAACAAATGAATGTATTCTGAGACTTTCAATTCCAATATTAACAGTTAATTCTAGTTCCAAATTTTTCATACTTGAAACTCATTTCTCCAAGAGTAACTTTCTTTTTTATGAAATCTCACCTCCATAATTGTAACATGGTTCCTCATTTGATTAATTCTGCAGAAATATGCAGAACAGATAAGTCCACTGGCACTATGATAAAGATGTCTGTTAACCAGAAGTCAGTATTTTTTTTTCAGTTTTGTCTTGTGTTTGGACAAAATATGTTATTTGAACTAGTTCTTTCTTCACTTTTCAGTGTGGACATTGTGTATTTATTTGAAGTATGGTTTGGTTCATTTATTACTATTTGATATTCTCTTTTATGATAACTGCCTTTTTTTCCTTATGGAAAGTTATCAATATTGTTTCAGCTTCTATTTTTGCCAACTGAAGTAAACATCCAAATCACAGTAGCATAAAAATTCCTTTAATTATGTCTATTGACCCTATAAATCCAGAATCCAGACAGGGCTCATGGAGAGGTTCCATGATGTCTGGATTCTGGCTTGGAATGTCTTGAATAATGGTATTCACAATGACTGGTTCTATTATAATTCGGAGGCTTCTTAAATCTGCATTTTGATGACTCTGGGTATTGACTGGGGTTGTTGGCCAAAACTGCATACATGGTGGGGCAGTCATCCAAAGTTGAATGTTCCATCACAAAACAACAAAAGTGCATCACTTTTTAAGAACTAACCTCAAAAGCCACAAAACATTACTTCTGCCACATTTTATTGGCCACAAGTGAATCACAATCCTGCCTAGACTCTAAGATGAGGGCAATTATACTTCTTGGATGATAGAATAGCTAGTTTCTTAAAGAGGGTACTGGATGCAAAATAGTGTTATATATCCATGGGAAATAAATATACTACCTGAAAGAAAAGTGACCACAACACTCAGAGCAACCAAGAGATCTTTATTGCAGCAGTGCAACAGAGGAGAAAAGAGAGAAAGAGGAGAGAGAGAGAGAGAGAGAGAGAGAGAGAGAGAGAGAGAACAAGAGAGAGAGACAGAGAAAGCGAGAGAGATAGCAAGAGAGAGAGGGGCCTGGCAGGAGGGAGTTTTTATAGTCCAAATCTAATGAGGTCTCTGGGTCTTCAAGCTGCCTTGTTGGCACAAGGGGGGTTACGTGTTCAGCCTTGAGCAGAGGGTTGAGTGTTCAGCCTTGAGCGGGGGCTTGGGCGTTTGGGCTTGAAGCAAATAGTTGATAAAGAACCAGAGGGTTTGAGAGGCCAGGTCATCCTGCAGCTAACTTTGTTTGGCATGCCCTGCAGACAGCTTACTCAGCCTGTCCGGCACCTAACACTACCCACTAGACACAAGAGTAAACATGAGTTATGAACTACTCACTAGCCATAGTAGTTCACATCTTACCACATGCTTCCTCTCAATAATACACATGAGTTTTAACTGAATCAGGCTCAGGCTTGTGGTCCAGGATATCATCATTTCAAATCGGCCTAGGCTTGTATAATTATCCTCAGATGAATTCTCCATTTGATCTCTCTTTTTATTTAAAGACACTCTTTTAAAGACTAGTAACCTAAAAAGACTTATCTGCCCATGCCCAACATACAATGTCAGAACAAGGATATACTTCTCAAAAAATTGAGGAAACGGGAGGCAAACAATAGGTATTTGTCCATAGCAGTTCTGAAAGTCAGTGAGGGACAACAGTCTTTCATTCCCTTATTAGGATTTGGTCTTTCATAGGATGAGGTGTATTCTCTGGATTATGGCTGTATTCCCTGGACTTTTGATTCTTTTTTCCTAATCATCCATTATTTTCTATAATAAATGGCTTGTATTTCGAAGTGAGTTATTATCCAGCCAACAATATGCCAGTTGAAAAAAAAAATGGGGATTCAAAGATGTGTTTTTATCTTCAGTCTTCCTGTTTCTTTCAGTAAAATCTGATATTTTTTTCAAAACATTATGGGATTAAAACATATGAATATTAATTTATTATCAATAAATATGGACAAAAAGACCCATAAAATATTTTTGAGAAAGGCATTTGTTGTTTTGGTGGTGGTGCGGGTCCTATGTTGTGAAAGAATTTCCTGAAAACTTGCATATATAATGGAGTAGAGTGGATCTGGGAGCATTTTTTAAGACTCTTTAACAAAAATTTTTTCAGTGAAATGGCAGATAAAATTATATTTTTGAGGTCATAATGAGAATCTTTCAGCTTCACCCTGAGTCTGATTTTTTAAAGTCATGATAAATCATGAACATTTAACATTTTTTTAAATTCTAATTTGTTATATCTGACAGCAGAATGTATTATAATTCTTATTACACATACAGAACACATTTTTCATATCTCTGGTTGTATACAAAGTGTATTCACACCATTCCTGTATTCATACAAGTACTTAGGGCAAAGATATCTTTCTCATTCCACCATTTTTTTTTACCCCCATGGACCCTGCTTCCCCTCCCACCCTTTTGCCCTATCTAAAGTTCATCTCATTCTCCCATGCTACCCATCCCAACTCTCCTTATATCAGAGAAAACATTTTTTTTTTGGAATTGGCTAACTTCACTTAGCATAATCTTCTCCAACTCCATCCATTTACCTGTAAGTGCCATAATTTTATTCCCTTTTAATGCTGAGTAATATTCCATTGTGTATAAATACCACATTTTCTTTATCTATTCATCTACTGAAGGGCATCTAGATTGGTTCCATAGTTTAGCTCTTGTGAATTGTTCTGCTATAAACATTGATGTGGCTGTGTCCCTGTTGTATGCTGTTTTTAAGTCCTTTGGGTATAGACTGAGGAGTGGG
The DNA here is from genome assembly GCF_052094955.1 of Ictidomys tridecemlineatus. Classification (NCBI taxonomy): domain Eukaryota; kingdom Metazoa; phylum Chordata; class Mammalia; order Rodentia; family Sciuridae; genus Ictidomys; species Ictidomys tridecemlineatus. The sequence goes on along the minus strand of NW_027522379.1, from coordinate 276,352 downwards.
ATAGCTGGGTCAAATGGTGGTTCCATTCCAAGTTTTCCAAGGAGTCTTCATAGTGCTTTTCAGCTTGGTTGCACCAATTCGCAGTCCCACTAGAAATGTAAGAGTGCGCCCTTTTCCCTAACAACTTATTGTTGTTTGTATTCTTGATAGCTGCCATTCTGACTGGAGTGAGATGAAATAGAATAGTTTTGATTTGCATTTCTTTAATTGCTAGAGATGTTGAACATTTTTTCATATATTTGTTGATTGATTGTATATCATCTTCCGAGAGGTGTCTGATCGGTTCTTTGGCCAATTTATTGATTGGGCTATTTGTTTTTTGCTCTTTGGCTTTTTGAGTTCTTTATATATCCTAGAAATTAGTGCTCTTATGGGTGAGTGGCAAAATTTGCTCCCAAGCTGTAGGCTCTCTATTCAACTCACTGATTGTTTCTTTTGCTGACAAGAAGCTTTTGAGTTGAATCCATCCCATTTATTGGTTCCCATTTATTAATTCTTGTGCTATAGAAGACTTATTAAGGAAGTTGGGACCTAATCCATCATGATGGAGATTTGGTTTTACTTTACAGTTTTACTTCAAATAGGTGCAGTGTCTCTGTTTAATTCACTTTGAGGTGAGTTTTGTGCATGGTTAGAGATAGGGGTTTAATTTCATTTTGTTGCATATGGATTTCTAGTTTTCCCAGCACCATTTGTTGAAGAGGCTATCTTTTCACCAATATGTTTTTAGTGCCTTTGTCTAATATAAGATAAATGCAATTATGTGAGTTAGTCTCTGTGTTCTCTATTCTGTACCATTGGTCTACCAGTCTATTTTGGTGCCAATATATGTACTTTTTACCTTGATTTTATTTAAAATTTATTATTTAAAAAATCATATTGTATAATTTCCAACATGTAGTTTTCTAGGGTTATTTTTTATATTTTTTTTTACAATTAATTATTACTCCATTGTTTGGGTATAATGTTAAATCACGATTTCAATTCCTTCTGTATAAGTTAAAATTGATTCAAACAGTTTCCAGTTACAAAATTACTAATATATTTTGCAAATATACTTATTGTTGTTTGTATTGTTGTTTGTATTCTTGACCCAGCTATATATAAATATATATATATAGCTATATATAAATATATAAATATATTTTGAAAATATATATGTATTTCATATATGTGTGAATGGTATTAATTTAATAACTTGAGTTATTAAAACTTGTCTAAAAAGTTTGAATTCTATTATAAAAGTTCAAGGTCATATAAATTTGATTGTTAATTTTATGTGTCAACTTTACTGGATCATGGGTACTCAGGCATTTGATCAAATATTATTGGTTATGTGAGTGAAGATGTTTCTGGATGAGATTAACATCTAAATTGACAGATAAGTAAAACAATTATTTTCCCTAATTGGAAGAGCCTCATCCAATCAGTTGAAGTCCTGAATGATTATTGAAACTGGAACACTGGTCTTCTTAGACTCAAAGTATGACAGTATATTCACTCTTCTTCATCTTGTTGGTTTTCAAATTGGAACTTAAACCATTAGCTCCCTGGTTCTCAGGTCTTCAGACTCAGATTGATGTTACACACTAGTTCTTCTGGGTTAGAGTTTTCTATTGGTTCTGTTTTTCTGAAGAACCCTAATGGACTATATTTAGGAATGAAACAATTCTTGATACTACTTAACAGAAGACAGATTGGGGTGCATTCAGAACAAAAACACTAGTATAAAAAGAAACTTTCATGCTCTTTCAGGAATTATAAAAGGAAAATTAGAGTCTTAGAAGAATTTGTACAAAGAGGAGAAATGATAACTCTTTTGATTTAATTGATTTTGTTTTTAAAATACATGACAGCAGAATTTGATCCAGTTATCCCTCTCCTTGGTCTATACCCAAAGGACTTAAAAACAGCATACTATAAGGACACAGCCACATCAATGTTTATAGCAGCAGGATTCACAATAGCTAAACTGTGGAACCAACCTAGATGCCCTACGGTAGATGAATGGATAAAAATAATTAGCATATATACACAATGGAGAAATGATAACTCTTAATAAGAAGAGAAATGTCAGGAAAATGGAATCACTTGCTATTTGATTTGGATTGACTGGTTGAAAGAAAAGGAAGAATTGCTTTGAGTGGAGACAGCATATGGGCCACAGGGAAGAATGAATCCATTCCTTACTATTGAACTTGTATTATTTTATTATAAAGAAATAAGTTCCCAGATGTTGGAAAAGCTTAAATGAGGAACATATGGAAATACCTCAGAAATGCTGAAAAATTTCAAATAAATTCTTTTCCCCAAATTTCCCCAAATATATAAATTAGTGAGTCTCTATTGAAGTTAATTTTATAACATAGTAGTTTATGTTTAAGCTATCTGTTTAGACTGTCTAAAAGTATAAATACACTTATTGTTTCTGCTAAATTTAACATATTTGTTTCTGAGATGAAAAAAACCCTAATGATCATTTATTATTATTATGACTATTAATAACATGTGTGCAACAATGTGGACACTAAACTAAATTTTTCACAAGTTTTATTTTAATGAAAAACATAGCTTATTAAATAATTTCAAAACTTATAAGAAATAAATTTACTTTCATAGATTAAAGGGAATGGTGGTAATTATAAATTATTTGTGATTCTAACCTATTACACTTTGCACTTAGCTTAGCAACTGTATATTTACTTGCAATGAAGCCATAAGAAATTCAACATTTTGTTCATATAAAAGATTTGTTGTAACTAGATAAAATTTAAAAATTTATACTGAAAGAAAAAATTCAAAATTGCTTTTATTTCCGTTTAGAATACACTGTTATGTGATAGATACTCTGCTCTGATTATGCAAAATGAAATTCATTAAGCTATCTGGCTTATATATCAGTTATTCCTTTATATTAATATATGCATTTTCATAGATGGATCTCTGGATGCTGATTCATGTGCCACTATGAAACAAAATCAGTTATATTCTAATTAAAAACAAATCACTAATATGTATCGACAATCTCTAGCTTTGTTTACACTATCATTGAATTGAATTTACTCATTCATTGTGTAAACTAACATACACTTAGTCCCAGGTTTTAAGGTGGCTTGTATATAAGTTGCCAATTTTTATTTCCTTATTTATCTTTTTATGTCACAAATCTTATTCTTTTTGAAGGCGAGGTATCAGGGATTGAACTGAAGTGCATTTAACCAGTGAACCACATCCCCAGTCCTATTTTGTATTCTATTTAGAGACGGGGTCTCATTGAGTTGCTTAGTGCCTCACTGTTGCTAAGGCTGTCTTTGAATTCAGGATCCTCCTGCCTCAGCATCCCCAGTCGCTGTAATTACAGATGTGTGCAACTGTGCCTGGCACAAATCTTATTCTTATGTCTCAGGATATTCAATTCATTGAAACCTAATCATTTCTCCAACCCTGCCTAGTGTAAGTGCTAATACAATGCTAATGTAGAGATAAGATATGCTCATAAATGTTTGTGCTGGAAAGATTTTCATCTTATGGTATTAACCTTCTCTTTTTCTTACTCTACTTTGAATGTTGCAACTCATATTTGAGTTTCTTTTCTTAACATTATCACAGACACTATGCTTGAGCATATATTTTAGCTGTTAAAAATCAACTTTTATTTTAATTCGATGCAAGACTGACAAAGTTATCTTAGATGTTTAGTGAAATTATTGCCAGAATGTGAATCCTTATGGAAACATACAAGTGAAGTCAAAATATTTCAACAATTGTCATAAATGTTTGCTAATGAAGACAGTCTTTAAAATTCAAATGGTTTCAAACCCTTCTCATTTAAAAAATACATATTCAGCTAAAGAAAATCACAGTAGTCTTCATATTCCAACAGGCTTTTTTTTTCTCCAATAAATTATGCATGGCAAGCTAGCTAAGTTGCCAACACTGAGAACATGTTCCTTCTGAGGTGCTCTGAAAGCCTTCTGTTTGCTAAAAACTTACTTAAACACATTCAATGCTTCATACTCATAAAATTTCCCCAAAGCACACAAAGTCGGTTAGCTAAAGGACTATCTGCTGCTGGTGTAATAAATTCTAATATGAAGATATTTCTTCCAAAGAAACCCTTTAGTAATTACTGTTTTCTTATTAAAGGACATTTTATAAATAAATATAAATTGTTTAAATGTTGTTAAATACATCTTCAGGTCTATGTGGTATATTGTTAGATATTTTTCTTTGATATTAAATTGTTTTGTGGCAATCACTAGAACCTGAATGATTTATTATATTTTATTATAGCCAATGTATTAATCCCTGTGATATCACTTACCAAAGAAATTTGTCTAATTTTTTAAGAATTCATATATTGTCTTTCTCATTGCTACTGTTGTTCCTAATAAACTTGTACAGTGAACCTAAAATAGCATTTGGACTTGACATATTTTAGGGTTCTCTCACAAATCTACGGATCAGGGATACATGCCCAGGTGACAAACTTAGAAACAAAGGTTGTGTGTTAATGAATTCAGTAATGAACTTGAACTGTTAATTAAGTTTTATTCAGGAAGGGCAAGATTGAGGGAGTGAGATAAACTTAGTAGAAATTTATACAAAAGAATTAGTAAGTTTGGAAACCAGGAGGATTAAATAGGTCTTTACTAAATTAAATAGGTTAAATTTGTCTGTTACAGATTTAACTATCAGTTTGGTTCAGAATTCTGCCTCATAACATGAGGCAATTAAAACAAACTGTTGTATCTTGATAATGAAGTAAGAGTATAAGTAAGAGTATTGAGTAGATAACATTTGCAATTAAAATATTATGTTTAAAATTCTGCTTCTGTTCATATATTCCTAGTACAGAACTCACAGTCTGCAAAGAAAAACAGATAAAATATATGAAATGTCTGTTTTTAGGCATTGGTACAACAGGCAACCAGGGTTTCAAACATGAATTGAAAAGACACAAATGAGTCTTAAAATTGCACTGGGCTTCTTAATTGAAAGAAAAGAGGACACGAGCAGAGCTATGAAAATTTCTCTTCTGTTGAGAGGTTGTGGGAGGTTGAAGCAGCTGAAATTTACAGGGCAGATTGACTCAGGTTATTTACTGATCTAGGCCTGCACATTTTCAGCAATCCCAGCAAGAACAACTCCCAAGAACCTATAAATTAAATAATTCATACTGTTCACATTGTGCTGGAAAATATTTGCATGCCCTTCAGCCAGGTAGGAGATTGCCTTAAACACTAGATGTTAAACATACAATGTCAAGCATGCAATCCAAAATTACTGAACACATAGAAGGGACTACAGGGACCCATAACCAAAGAGGGAAATAGATTAATAGAAACATTCCTATAGATAACAGAGATAATGGAATTTTTAAATAAGAATTTAAACCAGATTATAAATACAACATACTCAGAGATCTAAAGGGAAGGAATACTGTAACTATGAGAGATATGTAGGAAAAGAACAAAGAGGATTTTTAAAAATGAAAAATGTAATGCTTAAAATGAAAAATTCACTGAGTGAGCAGAAGACAATGTAAGATGCTAAAGAAGCAGTCAACAATACAAGAGAACTTAAAGGCATTAGAACTAGACGTGATTTGGGCCAAGGTACACAGCTTAAAAAAATAAAAATAAAAAACTGAGAGGCTGGGGTTGTGGCTCAGTGGTAGAGTGCATGCCTAGCATGTATGAGGCCTGGGTTTGATCCTCAGCTCCACATAAATAAAATAAAATAAAGATATTGTGTCCACCTAAAACTAAAAAATAAATATTGAAAAAAACTGAAATTAAGTGAAGATAGCCCTAGTTACCTGTGGTACAATATCATACATGGTGCATAAACACAGTTGCAGTTCTAATGGGAGAAGAGAAACCATTTGAAGGAATAAATTTTAATAGATACCAGTATTTATAAATCAAAATAGTCAGTGACCCTCATGACTAATCACAGATATTACTGTATCAAAGACTATGCTAATAATTTTTCTGAAATCCAAGGATAAAGAGAAATATAAATTTATGCAGAGAAAGGAAATAGGACAAATGAGAGTGAATTAAGGTTAACTTCAGACTTCTCATCCAAAACAAATAATAGAGCTGGAGCTGTGGCTCAGCTGTAGCACACTTGCCAGGCATGTGTGAGGCACTGGGTTTGATTCTCAGCACCGAGTATAAATAAATAAAGGTGTATGAACAACTAAAAAATATTAAACATACAAACAAAAAAGTAGTCTGAATGACAGAAGAAGAATGTCTCCCATGAGCTGAAACAGAAAAACAAAACAAAACAGAAGCTAAAATGTGGCAAACTAGAATTTTGTATGCTGTGTAAATGTTGTTTACAAATTAATGTGAAATAAAGACATTTTAGAAAACTGAAGCTGAAAGAATTACCTAAGATTAAATTAGAAGTGAACTACTGTTTAGGTTTTACTCAGCAAGTTTACTAACGTTTAGAGAACTGGAATGACTATATCCATACCAGCTAATATGAACTTGAGGAGAGAGGAAGAAAAACATTTTATAATAACCAAAGTGTAAATTCATTAAGTCAAGGTAATCCTAGTGGCTTGGGAGCCTGAGGCAGGAGCATTGTAAGTTCAAAGTCAGCCTCAGCAACTTAGTGAGGCCCTGAGCTACTTAGAGAGACCTTCTCAACATGAAAAATAAAACTGAGCTAGGGAGCTGGAAATGGGGCTTAGTGGTTAAGAGGCCCTGGGTTCAATTCCTAATACAAAACAAACAACAAAGAAAAACAAAAGAAAGACATATATGTATTTTTTAAATATATAATTTTTTTTTCAGAAGAAAACACAGTATATAATAACTTCTGGAATGAGTTAAGATAGTATATAGAGAAATTTAGATGACCATATGAGAAAACAGGAAATTACTGAAATAAACAATCCCCAATGTAACAAATTGTGACTTGATGGGATTAATTGCTCTTAAAGAGGTATTTGATAATGAGAGTTTTCCACCTTTACTCTTCCTCCTTTTGTCATGTTAGGACTTAACATTCTTCCCTTCCAGATGCCATGTCATCTTGGAAGCAGAGACTAGACCTTTACCAGACAAGGAAACTTTCATCACTTTGCCATCATCTTGAGCTTTTCACTTCTAGAACTATGAGGAATAAATTCTTGTTCCTTTTAAATTATCCAGTCTATGACATTTTGCCATAGCAATACAAAAAGAACATCTTTAGCCAAATTGCCACTGCAGATAATCAAAAATCTAAAAATCCAGAAGGCTCTGAAATCTGAAACTTTTTGAGCAATGACTTTTGGAGCATTTCTGATTTTTGGATTTATGAATTAGGTATGCTCCTCAATTGGTAAAATGTATGGAAACATTGCAATATCCAAAAATTCTAAAATCTAAAAAAAAAATTATTCTCAAATATTTTGGAAAAGAGATACTTAACCTAAGTAGCAATATGTATTATAATAAATAAAAAGAGAACTGCAAAAATGATAAAAAACCCATCATGTGATTATAATAATTAATAGATCACTTAAATAGAAAATAATAATAAAATAGGACAGTATGGACATATTGACCCTAAGGGGAAAATAGAAATCATTGCTGTTTTTTTTTTCTCATGCAATTTAATTTAGAGCTATTTTCCTTACCAAAGTGATTCAAAGTAAACAGAAAATTTGGTATCTATTTTTTTTAATTGAAAAACATTCATTCTGTGTATTTATGGGGTACAATGCGATATTTGATATATGCATATATGACCAGGTTGTATAGCACAAATAAAGTAGCATATATCAAACTATTTGTTTAAAAGAATTTATTTATTTATTTTAGTTAGGTATATATGGCAGCAGAATGCATTTAGATTCATTGTACACAGTTGCAGAACAACTTTTCATTTTTCTGGTTGTACATGATTTAAGGTCACACCATATGTTCAGTCATACATATACCTAGGGCAATGATATTCATTTCATTCCACCATATTTCTTTCCCCCTTGTCCCTCTCCTCCCCTCCTTCCCCTTTGCCCAATCACAGTTCCTCCATTTTTCCCATGCTCCCCACCCCATTTATGGATCAGCATCACTTATCAGAGAGAACATTCAGCCATTGGTTTTTGAGGATTACCTTACTTTGCTTAGCATGATATTCTCTAAATCTAAGCATTTACCTGCAAATGCCATAATTTTATTCTCTTTTAATGCTGAATAATATTCTATTTTGTGTATATATGCCAAAGTTTATCCACTGATCAGACTATTTAACATACCCATCAACTCCTTCATCATATTTTGTAGTGAGAACATTCAAAATCTATTTTTTTTGCAATTTTGAAATATGTAACACATTTTTTACTATAGTAACCTTGATACACAGTAGATTTTTTAATTTAATTCTCTGACATCTGCTTCCTGAAGCCCTTTATTGCCTATTATGACAAGAAAAACTACATTAGCACTCTATGAGACAGAACTTTTTGATCCAAAATGTTAGAAAGACATTCAATAGAAGTTGTTCACTCTTATCCTCAAAAGCATTATTGTCTGTCTCTGGTGTGTAGCCTCTAATTTTCTCTTATTTTTCCCCACATTTTAAAAAATTGGTACATTATAAATATATATATATATAATGATGGGATTTGTTGTTACATATTCATTCATGCTCACACTCTACCAATATAATCTACCTAATATCACTCCCCAGCACTCCCTTCTCCCTCCTTACCACCCACCCCTTGGTCCCTTTCCTCTACTGATCTCCCTTTAATTTTTTTGAGATCTACCCCCATCTTTCTTTTTCTTTTTCCTGTCTAGCTTCTGAATATGAGAGAGAATATACGACTCTTGACCTTCTGAGTTCGATTTATTTCACTCGACATGATGGTCTCTAGTTCCATCCATTTTCCTTCAAATGAAATACTTTTATTTTTCTATACTTTTATTTTTCTATACTTTTATTTTTCTATATGGTTGAATAAAATTCCATTTACAATAGATCTGGAAAGCTTATTTCCTCTAACTAGAACATTGTGACCTTCTCACCATGTCCCTCCTTTTCCAGATTATTGTACCCACCATTCTATTCTCTAATTTCACCAGTTTGTTTATTTCAGATTCCATACATAACTGAAATCTGTAGTATTTGTCTTTCTGTATCTGTGTATTTCACTTAATACAATGTCCTCTACATTTTTCCACGCTGTTGCCAATGACAGTATTTCCTTCTTTTTCAAGACCAAATAGAACTCCACCTTGTATATATATTTAAATTTCATTGTCTATTATTTCATTCATGGACACTTAACTTGATTCCATATCTTGGTTATTGGTGAGTGCAGCTTATTCATTTTGAGCTATTGTCCTCTACTAAGTAAAAGATGCATCTTGGAATCAGGCATCCTTAGGTTCAGTTTCTAGATCTACCATTCATTGCTATGTGATCCTAGAAAAACTACAGAACCTCTCTGAACTTTAATCCTCATATTTTAAAAAGTCTATAAGACAGTTATAAGTGTAAATGACAGTTAATGTCAAATATCTAGTGGTTCTCATATAGTGACTACTCATTCATTGAAGGTTTTTACTAAAGGAAGAAGTCAAATCTTTCCCTAGTTGCCTCTAATTTGGCTACTTTGAAGCCATTTTACATGTTTTCAGGGCTAAAAGTGAAGTAGTCTTATTCCCCAGGGACATGTTACCTTTGAATGCTGTCCTGCTGCTTATGGCCAAGGTGATCATTGTCCTAGAGCTCTCCCTGGGGGTAACATGGTATGCTCCTCACAGAAGCTGGGATTTTTGCCCATTGGAAAAGGGTATCATTTCCCCCTGGCATCTGTTATGGAAACCCACCTGGAGCAGACACTAGGTGCTCAGACTTATGCTTTCCCTTTTAATTTTCACAAGCTGTACCCTGGTCTTTTCCACCTGTCTCTACTCACCTTGTTCCACTTCATTCCATATGAATCACAAGAACAATCTTCAATCTCTGAGCTCAGGATTTGGTTAAGCTTTTGGAGAATTTAAGATATGAGACATACTGACTTTATCAGATTGTGTGTCCATTCATACTGTTATTTGGCTTCTACACCAAGGAATGCTTCATGAGGAGTCTCAAAAATTATGGAAATGGCTTAGTTACCTCTTAGAACTTCCGCATATCTACAAATCGACTAAGAGTGATTTCTTGAGATAGATAGTGGCATACCATAGGGTAGGAAGCACCTAAAAGATGAAAGAATATGGATTTTTTTTTTTTTACATCTCAAGCTTTCCATAGAGAAGAGGAATCGGTTACCTAAGGCATATATGACAGAGGAGCTTGAGCTAGGGGTGATATTTGGGGCCATGTGTTTATTTCAACACACAAAATGAAACACACAAAAAGAAAAACATTCTGATCTGGTGATTTCTATTTTCCCCAGAAAATGGAGCTTCAGAAACAGGGAGGAAGATACTACCTAGGTATACATAGAGAAGAAATGATAAGGCTTTATCTACAAGGAAGGCTGGTAATAACTATTGTGTCCAAAATTTTATTGCCTTTTTTCATCTTCATTTTTGTTTATCAGAAAAAAATAAAATACCTCAATATTTAGGTATGAGATTCTACGACTTCTTATTGATGTCCTCTAAACAAATCTAAACTGTCCAGTTCTTTATCAGTCACAGATATTTATTCATTGACTACTAAAATAAAGGAAATTCATTGACTACTAAAATAAAGGCAATGAAGGAAATGACCAGGTTGTATAGCACAAATAAAAGAGCATATAACTGTAGCAGGCAGTTTTAGAACTTTTTTTCTTCATGGACTCTGTGTTCAAGTTCCTTCCTGCTTGAGGAAGTCTCCCATATGAAGCTCACATGAGATGGAATAAGAATAGACAATGTCCCTTCCTCCTTACCCTTCTTGTAGCTAGCATTTGGATGTATAATGTAGGCAGAGGTCATTTGTCCCCTGAAGAGAAAAACTTTACCCTGAAAACCAGTGACACAAAGACCAAAGGACCACTTAGAAATTATTTACCACAGTAAACAGAGTCCAGTGGTGATGTACAATGAGCAGAGAGGGCGTGGCCTGCAGCAGTGCCTATGCAGGGTCATTCCTGTGGCTTGAGTTGGACTCTGATTCTTGTTATTGAGTCTCTGGTGTTTTAGAACCTATTTCTTCAGTCTCACTTGGATATTTTGTCTGATTTCTGTTTCTTGTTACCTAACAAGGTTTGACTAAGGAAACATAAATACAGCTCCTTTCCATATACCCTTTCTCAAGGATTCAGTCTGTTTCCATCTGGTGCCTTTATTTACCATTTCGGCATAGTTTGCATGTTGCTGTAGTCCCAGCTCCTCTGAAGATGGGGTGGGAAGACCACTTGAGCCCAGGAATTGGAGACAGTCTGGGAAACACGGTGAGACCATGGACTGTGTAACCAAGCAAGGTTTTCCATCCTCACATCAGATGAAGTAGACTTCAAACCAAAGCAAAACTGACTTGAGAAAAAATGGAAGGTGATCCTGTGTGATCACCAAGGCTGCCTATGCTATCACTTGATTGTCAATTTTTTTTCTACACAAAGGAGCAGAAAATCATTTAATTTAGTGCAGAACCACGTGACATCCATGTTTTTTTACTCCTTGGATGCTAGAGGAGAATATTTTCTTCATTCCAGTTTCTGTGAAAGCTTATGTATCCTCCTGCGTCAATGCTAGCTGCAATTAAAGTTTTGTAGGCTGGGAGGTTCAAGGTTGAGGGACTGCCTCTGGTAAAAGCCTTCTTGTTGGTTGTATCTCTCTGTGGAGTCCCAAGGTGGCACAGGGACCACGGGGCCAGATAGAGCAAGCTTGCTTATTTGAATCTAGTATCTATTTCTAGGTCTTTGCCAAAACTAGATTGCCCTGAGTTTGAATAAACTCACAGACACAGCCATTCTGAAAATCATTAGAAATACTATTCAATAGCAGGGTAAAGAGCTGAATTAAGGCTAGAAAAAAAAATAAACTTACTTGAAAGATAGCTGGGGAAATATGAAATGCATTAAAGGAAATCTGCCATATGATAATGCACGGTCAATTGACAAGATTGTAGAGAGAATTTAAGAAGTAGTTGGAAATTTTCCAGTTGAAATGCATTTTGACAATATCTCAAAAATCTAGAAAACACTTGACTATTGAATACATTCACTTAGAGTTACAAAATAAACATGCCTTTGACATTTAACTGCTTTTAATTCACTATGGAAGTTCAGCATCATATTTTTACTCAGTCTTCATAAACTCAGTTAATTCATTGCCACCGATGTACCACTTTCCATAATAAACCAGAGAAATATGAGCACTTGCTCTGGGATTTTCTAGTATCACCATTTGGGACCATTTGATGTAAAATTGGCAAATATGACAAGATAGATTCTTTCTGGTGTCTCAGCAAGAGAGTGGTAGAGCCAGAGAATCTGAATACTTAGGTCTATAATGATGTGACTGTTCCCTCTTTTGGTTTTTAAATTTTTATTTGTTTTAATTAGTTATACATGATAGTAGAATGCATTTTTGCACTTTTATATATCATACATAGATGAGACATAATTTCTCATTTTTCTGGGATATAATTTCTCATTTTTCTGAGTGTACATGTTGCAGAATCATATTGGTCATGTAGTCACATATATACATACAATAATAATGTCTGTTTCATTCTACTGTCTTTCCTATCCACACATTCACTCCCCTCCTCTCCCATCACTTCCTTCTACCTAATCTAAGATAATACTATTATTCCCTAATGCCTCCCACCTTATTATAAATTAGCATTTGCATATTAGAGAAAACATTTAGCCTTTGGTTTTTTGGGATTGGCTTATTTCACTTAGTATGATATTCTCCAACTCCAACCATTTACTGGCAAATGCCATAATTTTATTCTTTAAAGCTGAGTAATATTCCATTGAGTATATATATACCACATTTTCTTTATCCATTCATCTATTCAGGGACACCTAGATTGGTTCCATAGTCTAGCTATAATGAATTGAGCTGCTATAAACATTGTATATAAAGTATATGCTTTATACTTTACTAAACTTAATCACAGGATTTTTAATTTGTTTGGAAGGAGAAGTGTGTTCTCAGGGGTTTAGTGTCACAAACGACTTACAGCATGCCCTTTGATAAATATGGAGGTGCTGCTCTTGACTGTGAGACCCTGGACTCATGATGCATGTACTCCTTACAGTAAAGTGGGACTCTCAAGACACTGGCTGTCCACTACAGATGAGGTGAGGAAGCCAATTCTTCTACTGTTCCTTGGCTTTTTAATTTCAGATTTGCCTTTTCAGGTGGCTTGAGATCAATTAGACATCTGTGTTTCTGCTTTCTCATATCTAATTGGAACGTTTTACTAGATAATTCTAACTTTGATTATTTTTATGAAGCATTTGCTGAGTCTCTGGGTTGAAAATTGGAAGATAAAAATTAATATCGCTGCTACCACACCTAATAATGATATCTCCTTTATATTTCTACTGTTAGTTTCATCTTGGCAACTCTGTTGCAATTTGGTTTTGTTCTATTCTTTCTCCTTCCTCATATGTTCTGTTCAGTTAACTATATTGTTTACTTACTGTATCCTAAGTGACATATTTACCTATTGATTTTTCTTTTTTTTCCAAAAGTTCTCACACTTCATTATCTCAAAATGGAAAAGAAAACAAATCAAACACTTAATTAAGCTTAAGGTTCACCCAATCAGTATTCTACTTTGCTCTGTCAATCCCCACAAAGTTGTTGAATTTATGATCGACACTGTCTGTCCTTGCTTTCTACCTTATTCTTCTGATGAATCTTTTGAAAATGACTTAACTGATCACCAGTACCTTTCTTAATCCAAACTCAGTAGGTTTTCTTAGTCCCAATATATTTGCCTTTCTTCTGTAAGACTTTGGTAAATTTTCAAACCTCCTAAAATCTTCTCCTTTCTCTGATTAAAAGATCTGACTCTCTCCTAATTCAACAGATTATATTATCCAAGAAGATCCATACAAGCATGACTTCCTCTCTAAATTTTGTTGTTTACTCTCCTCTTCCCTTAAATTAGTCACTTTCAAGCTTATAAGATGACTCTGTAGTCACCTTAGCAACTTATTTAGGTATAAACTTTTGTGTAAATTCCTTTGAATTTTCTCATCACCTTACATCACCTTTCTCTGAATGTGTACATGAGCAAAATGGTGATCAAAACAGGATTTTGTTGAAGCACTGAACTTAAAATGAAAAAAGAACAACATCTATTAGCACAGGTAATTTTGTTTCTAAAGTTTTGATATCTTAAAATGAAAATGTGGTTTTTTTTAAATTCAGTAAATAAAGTTGAATTTTAAAATGAGCATATGTACTGAAACTAAATAAATTTAAGTAACCCAGATAGACCTCCAAACCCTGCTCAATGGTTTTGCTAGACTATCAAGTATCCTGTAATAAATTTAAAAAGCTTCCACCTGCTTATGTCAGAGAAGAAGAAAAGAAATTCAATACAGAATTCATATGCCTTTGTGAAGAAAATGGATATTTGACTTTGGGTGAAATTATAAAGTGGAGAATAAGGAGATAAATTAACTTAATATCCAGAAGGCAGCTCAATAATATTTTGAAATAAGATCAGGAGACAATGTCATCACACTACCTGGATTTTTGCTAAGAACTAAAAGTTTGATCATCATGGTTGCATTTTGTGTTATTCAAAGCTATAAAGGATAATAGGTGTTTCTTAGTTGTATCATTCACAGAGCAAAAAGTATTGATGGATTTCAATCTTTTTCTCAAAATTGTATTTTCATCTTTAAGAGGAGTAATGATAAGGATGACTTAAACAATTTTAGTTAAGCTTGCTATTTTTTATTGAAATCATTTTAAAAGTCGCACATAACAGAGTCAGTAAATAAAAACATATCTTAGAAAAACACACCTGAGCAATAATCTTGGTGGCCAAGCAAGTGAAATTCAAGCAATGAAACTAAGGTCATTCAGTACATTCCTGAAAGATGACTTAATAAATGTGGCTGCTTGGAGAAATGTATTGTGTTTGTTTCATCGTGATAAAAGCTATTTGTCTTTAAAACAAATAGAAATAACTTAATAAAAATAACTTAGCACCTCTCAAATATATAGGGAGTATGCTAAAGAGTGTGTCACAGGGAAGAGGAAGCTATTAGCTATTAGATCCTCTATTGATCAATTAGGATCAGAATATTTTTATGTTGTGATTTAGAAATTCTTTGGGATTCATGACGTAAAAAATAGAAATATGGTGTAAAAAGTTGTAAATTGATGTCTTTGCTATTATTTCCAACACACATGGGTTGTGTCCATGGTCACTAAAAGCATTTCAAAGCAGTGTTAAATTTACATAGTATTTATTGTAGGATTTTGAGTGATGTACACATCATAGAATATTTTTTTTCATACACTTCTTACCTCTGATTTTAAGACGGTGGAACAAATGAGGAAAAAAAGGAAGATAATACAAATGTTCTGTGAAAATTTGATAGAAAAATAGAAAGAATTGGAAATACTTAAGCTCTTACAATAAAATTTAAGTATTTAATATGATATATACTTTTTAGAATCTATTTTTTTCTATCCATCTTTCTTTCCCAGAGCACAGATCTATGCTTCTATGACATGATATAAAAAACAATATGAAGCCCAGTGTGGTGGTATACACCTGTAATCCCAGCAGCTTTGGAGGCTGAGGCAGGAAGATCAGGAGTTCAAAGCTAGCCTCAGCTAAAGTGAGGCACCTCCCACTAAGGTCAGTGGGACCTTGTATGTAAATCTAATATAAGATAGGGCTCGGGATGTGGCTCAGTGGTCAAGTGCCCCTGAGTTCAATCTACAATACCAAAAAAAAAAAGATAAGAAAGAAAGAAAACCTGGAATTATGTAAAGAAATTTAAAAACCATGGCTTATGGGATGTAGCCATGAAAGTTAACATCTTGGTTCAAAGAAGCATGCAGCTAAGACTAAACTATAAATTATCATTACATAATATACTTATTACTATAACTCTCATACATTCCAGAGTAAATTATGATTTTACTGGTAACATTCATTAAGTTATATATCACTGCACTATGTAAATTAAACATGTGAATCATCGCCTTGGGATGAAACAGGTGCACTCTAACACACATATAAGCTATACATGGGTGATGGTGATGATTCATTGTGAAGCCATCTCTTCAGTGAGGAGGGCACCCTTTTGAAGAAATATCTTCAGTATGAAGATCTATTTTAGCTCTCAGTTTTTCCTAAAGATATTCCATTTTTTTCCTGCTGTACAATTACAGAGATTTAATGCTAGTAAAAACTTTTGAACACACTTCCACACAAGCAGAGTTTACTTTTATTCACTTTGAAGAAATTAACGCTACTATTGATTGCCCCCCCACAAAGATGTAGAGATCACTTTCAAATAGCTGTGTTATTGCTTATTATGACTTATTCTTGCTAGGTAGGAAAAAGAATGGGAATGGATATACATATACATATATATATGTGTACACGTATATATATATGTATATATATATATATATATAATGTATATATATATATTATGTATATATATATATATATTCTATATACATATATATATGTGATCTGTTACTGGACAATTAGGTGGACTCCATATCATGGCTATTGTGAGTAATACTTCAATGGACATGGGAATGTAGGCATCACTTCAACATACTGACTTCATTTCCTTTGGGTATATGAACAATAGTGGAATTTCTGGATCATATGATTATTGTATTTAATTATTGGAGGAAATTCTATATTGATATTAATAACAGATATACTAATTATATTTCTACCAACAGTTCACAAGGGTTCCTTTTTCTCCATATCCTTGCAACACTCATTATTTTCTATGTTTTTGATAATAGTTATTCTAGCAGTTAGGAGGTAGGTTTTGATTTTCATTTCCCTGACAATTACTGATGTTGAGTGCCCTTTCCTATACCTTTTGGTCATTTATATTGTCATCTGTTGAGGGAAGTCTACAACATACAAATACTAAATCATGAAAACAGAACACCTGAAAAGATCAATGACAAATAAGAATAAATCAGTATTTTTGAATATGCCATCAAAGAAAAAGCTGAGTCTTCCACAAATTAAGTCACAAAGGATCAAGCACCTAAATATAAGACTTGAAAGTGTAGCTGAAAGGAAAATATTAGAGAAAAACTCCATGTATTTTTTCTAGGCAAAGATGTTTTGGATATGACCTCGAAAGCCTGAGCAACGAAACAAAAATTGCCAAATGGTATTGCATTAGAAATAAAAGCTTCTGCACAGCAAAGAAAATGATCATTAGAGTGAAGAGATAACACATGGGCTGGGAGAAAACATTGTGAAACCATGCATCATTGAAACAGCTAATATCCAAAACATATGAAGAGCTCAATAGCAAGAAAACAAATAAGTTGATTCGAAAGGGAACCAAGGGGAGGAAGTAGGAGAAGAAAGTTAGTAGTGAATAGAATTGATCGAATTATGTTGTATGTATTTATGGATATGTAACAATAAACCCCATAATTATAATGCACTTTTATGGTTTAGTAATGAGGTAGGCCCTAAAAACCCATGTACCAGACACTGCAGGAATGTTCAATGGTGAAAGAGTTGGAGTGTGAGAATTGTAACTTAATCAGTGGGTCAATCCACTGATGCAGGTTAACTGGAATGGTAACTGAGTAGGTAGGGTGTAACTAGAGAAGATGGGTCCCTGGGGATGTGCCCTGGAAATGTGGTTCTCTCCTATGGCCCCTTCCCATTTCCTGGATCCCCCATGAGGGGACCAGATTTCCTCCACTGGGCCTTCCCCCATGAAGTTCTGCCTCGCCTTGTCCCAGAGTGATGAAGTGGGTAGTCCATAGACATATAGAGTCCTCTGCTACTGTGAGCCAACATAAGATTGTTCTCCTCTAAGTTTTTCATATTGGGTATTTTGGTCATAGCAATGCAAAAGCTGGTTAAACTATGCCTATATTTTGTTAATATAAAACATTATTTCATACAAAATAGGTGCTACTCTGATGAATTTTGTATTTGCCTTCTTCCTTTCTAATTTTAAATGCTTCCAATTTTGAACATCAGTTATTCTCATTTAAATGGTGTTTAACAGTAGAAATATCATTGTAAACCTTTATTTTTCAACTACCACAAAGAAGCTATCAATCAGAAGATGTTTGTTATCTTTTTTATTTATATGGTTTTTTATTCCATGCAACTTTTTATATTTATACTTTTAAAATATTTTTATTCATAACTTCACAAAAAATAAGTAATACACAGGTATCATCTTTTATATATTTTATACACCTAATAGTTACTATGAAATGACTACTTTTTGTATATGTTTATTCTTCTAAATTTAAACTGAGTTCATTCTAAATATCTCCACTAACTCACAATATTTTTTATCCTAAAATTACATCATGATCATTTATTGAGGCAGCAGTCAACTTTTCTAGCTTTTGTTAAACTACATTCAAATGACTCATAGTTGGTTTTGCATTTGACAGAGATTATTCAGTAAACTTCTGTCTAGCGAGATAATGAAAATCACTTCCACTGGGATTAAAAAGAGAATCTCATAAAATGTTATTATCACTGAAAGAAATAGTTAATAGAAATATCATGCCTTCTAAGAGTTTTTTTTTTAATAAAAGGCTAAAATTTCTACCCAAGTTACTTATATTCAACATTAATATATTCCATAACACTTTGGAAACATTTGTGTGTGTGTGTGTGTGTGTGTGTGTGTAAGCTTTGTCCATACCCCTAAAATCTATAACCATCTTAAAGGCTTGTTCAATGCCAGGGAACTTAAATGAAGAATCAAAAATCAAATCAGTGAATATTCTTATTATACGGATCCATTCAAATTCCAATAGGGGTTACAATCAAGTTTTTCAATATATGATTAAGAGCTGTCATGTCTTTCTGTTTTTCTCTACAAAACCATTTGTGGAGGTGTCTGGAATTCTGATGAAGCCCAAGGTCAATCCCCCTGAGTAGACTCAAATCTAGCCAGAGAATAGTTTGTCTGCTTCAGTTTACAAAAGAGAGACCAAACATGACTTATCTTGGCATGTTTGAGTGCTTCGCCTAATCCTAAAACATTCTCATTTTTTCTTCCATGAGCAAGCATGTAAGCAAACAAAACAAGACTATCTTTACCAATGATGTATTTGCCTATTAAAGGACAAGTTAATATGAGACTCCAAAGGCTGGCACATTAAAAATAAGTGTAGCATGGTTTGAATATTTCCCAAGAACTTTCTTGATTTTATATCAACATTCAAAACATTATAAAATAAAATATCATAAACTCAGAACAATGATGAAGATAATCAGAACCTCCTTAAAATTTTCAATGAAATAAGAAAGTGTGCAAAAAGAAGGATTTGAGAATTATTCCAAGAACTGGAAGAATTATTCAGAAATCATCTTCAAATTTGAAGGCAGAAATAGACAATGTTTTCCAAATTGAACTCTTATACCTAAAAGTGACTTTGGCATAATTATTGGGGTAATTATACAATTGAACAAAGGCATCAGAAAGCAAAACATAATCAATTTACTCTGAAGTTGAAATATGCAAATTATATTTTATTTTGTACTAAATTTTTGAACAGCATACAATTAGAAAATGTATATCCATGAACACTAAACATTACCATGCTCTATTAGAAATCTAAGCAACATAAATGTAGTTACTGTTTTCAGAAATAAATATCCATATAAGTTGTCATGGTTCAACTCTTCATATACATCATAATGACTGGAGATGTAATATTGACACTACCCTGGGAAAAGAATAATTTAACTGATTGTACACCTTAACCCTTCTTAATTTTAAATTAATTTTTCACTATAGGTTTATTACTGAAAAAGAGTAAAAAAAAAATACCAATGTAAAGATTTTAGTATGGTCAAAAAATTTACCATAAAAAATTTTAAACAAGTTAGAATCGTTGGCTCTGCAAAAGGTTGCAGAGATTTTATAGTGTGCTGTATTTTAAGGACCAAACAGAGTGAAGCAACATAGTCAAGCAATTAAAAATAGCATTAACAACATACATTAGGCCCCAAGCGATTGTAAGTAATCCAGCCAAAATATAAACCTACTCAGCCTTGAATTGTCTCCTTTCTTCAATGTCAAACTCATGTCAATAACTGACAATAGGTACCTTTCAAATACAACTCTTTTATCTATGGCAAATGGATGGAAAAATTTCTGAAGAAGATATCGAAAGAGCCAAAACATTTATATCAGAAGTTGAACACCTGAGGGTAATCTAATTCAAAGTACAGGTAATTTTTCAAACTAACTGGTAAGCCTCCAGAGTGATAGTTCAGCTATTAATCTACAAAAATATATCAATTTGACACAATTATGAGGGCAGTAAAGATTTCAGTTTATAGTAGTCAATTAACATTTGAATTGTTCTTACAAATATTTCACTAAGAACTTTCTACTTGAGGTTATGGCAGAGTAACTGTATTGGAGAGAATTCAATACCTATTTATGATGAATGGCTTTAGTAAACTAGTGACAGAAAGAAATATCATTACCTTGACAAAGTCATTTATGAAAACTTGTTACTATAAAAATTTTTACAAAACACACTGCTTTCTTCCTCAGTGTGGGAACAATACAAAGTTTGTTTTTATCACTTTAAGTAATTTATGAGTCAATATTTTATGGAATGTCTTGGTCATCACATACAATACAACAAGGCAATGAAAACCTGCAGATTGCAAAAAAAGTAATGTTGCCATTATTTATAAATGACAAAATTCTGGCATAGAAATTCTTAATGCATCTTAGAAACTTCAGTGAATAAGTAAATCTTTCAATGTTGTGTGATGCAAAGTCAATAGAGGAATTTTAAAAGAAAATTATTTAGAGAATTTTTTAATAGAAAATATATTTTAAACTTTTAATAAAAATTCAAAAATGAAGTTATACAACTGGTCAATGGTTATAAAAAGATGCTCATTAACTTCAGATTATTTTCCTTTTTTTCAGATAGGTTCAAGTTACTATCCATGTACATATTTAAAATTTTGTAAAAAAAAAAAAGTATATCAAATTGTACCAGATTTCTTTTCCTTTTCTATCAGTCTTCCCCCTATTCTCTTGCTTAGTTACTCATAAGGGTAGTATTTTAGTTCTTCAAATACTTTCAACTTCAGGAAAAGTTCTCTTGTCACTTGTCTTATTTTTCTACCACCTAAGCATATGATCATTTTTATCATTTTCTTCTAATTTAAGTTGCCAGCCTGTTTCTAAGTTATCAAACTCATAACATGGGTGAAAAAAACTACCCTCAGCATTTCCTACAAACCACTTCACACCCTGAGTACTTCACCACAAACTATCAATTTAATTGAAAGGTCCACAGTATAAATGGCAAGGGACTAGAAACTGCAATATGTGAGAACATATGGTAATACTTACGCAAATGAATTACAGCCTACACACAGTTTCCTCAGAGAATAGTGACATGCTTGGTTTGCTCTTTGCAGTTAGCCTGCCCCAAGATGGAGTATGGTATCAACTTAGTAGCTTCATGGTGGAAGAAAAGTCTATAAATCCATATGGATACTCTTCCTGAATGCATTGCACTTTCTATTTGGAAACATCATGTTTGCATAACCAGCTACTCCAACAGATTCTTTGCTAAAATCAAGAATAAAATCCACAGAAATTCTACATGAGATTGGTAGGTACAGAATTTCTTAAAAGCTGACAAACGAAATAAGAAATCAGCAGAAGAATAAAGATCTAAGCAGGTTTTTGCACAAAGTGTGGAATGGAGTTTTATGAAGACAAAAAAAAATTACTCCTCTATTCTGTAAAGAAAATGTCACAGAGGCCCAGGCCTCCTCCATACTCGACCTCACACCCATGCATTTTGGAGTCAGAGTAGATCTCTGTTGGTGAGTTTTTCCTTCACTGCAGGGGCAATTTAGCTCAAGGAAGGAAAGTGAGAATTGCCTTAGATTTAATGCCCCTGGAAACAGTTGTCAAGTAAGACATGATGGGTGAGGATTTGGCATCTGAAAACCTAACTCTCTTGCCCATCATGGTACATTCTGAGAAATGATGTGTACAGTGTTTCCTAGAATCCTCAGTACCATCAGGGTATTCCTTTGCCCACAGTGAATAACTTCCTTGATAATGGACACTTTTTTGATTTCCTTTCTCTTTATCTTACTTTCCCGTTCCCTAGCAGTATTTTCTGAAATTTATTTGTAAGTAACTAATCACATTGAGATTCTTGTTTTAGTGACTGTTTTTTGGGGGAAGACAAAAGAAGAGGAAATAGAACAATTAAATACAGAGAAGGATATCAAAGGCTGTATGTATGTCTTTGGTAAATGAAATATTTTAAAATTGCAAATAAGATTTATATAAATTCTGTTGGATAATTAGATACCCCTGAGTCTAAACCGAATAAACACATGTAATATTCCATGAGGAATATTAATCCAAAAAGAGAAATTTTAAGCACAATTCATGCCATTCCAAAGTTTAGAAAAATGGGGATGATTGTTCTAATCTCATATCTCTTCTATCACATACTTTACCTCTTAGCAAGCACAAGGAAAATTTTCTAATTTTGCTATTTTTAAAGTCAAATTCTGGGTATCACTTTTCATTGAAATTTCTGGAAATATGAGGGACTGGCTTTCTCACTTTTCACCTTGTTGTTTTTATATAGCCTGGTAATTCAATTGGCTTTCTGGTCTGTGTTATTTTGCCTCCTGTGTGGCTTGAAGGGTAATCTGCTAGCCTCCTGTTGTGGCTTTGATCAGGTATGTACCAAATTCTCATGTGTTGAAGATGTGGTCCCCAGAGCATTAATGTTCAGAGGTAGGGCCCTGGGGAAGGGACTGGATCATGAGGGCTCCCACCTCCCCAGTGGATTAACAGATTAATGGCATTAGTGGGAGATGGTGAAAACCAGGAGGGGGGACCTAGCAGAAGGAGTGAGTCCTTGGGAGCATGCCCTTGGAGTTTATATCTTATTCCCAGTCCTCTCCTTCCCTCTCTTCCTCACTCCTTCTTTCTCTGCTCTCTGGCTGCCACAACATGAGCAGTTCTCTGCCCTGCCCTTCTGCATGGTGTCCTGCCTTATCTCAGTCCCAAAGCAATGGAGGCAGCCAATCATGCACCAGAACTTCTGAAATTATGGGACAAACTAAATGTTTCCTTCTTTAGGTTTTTAATATAGAAAATATATTGGTCACAGTGATACAAAGCTAACACAGCATGCTTTCACCATCCTCCAACCAATCTACTGCCCATTCCTCCTAATAACATCTCACTACAAGAAAGTCAAGATGAAATAGGCAAGGAGGACCACTCCACACAGGCACGAGCGTCAAATGCACTCTCACTCCATTTCCAAGTCTCCATTTCTTTTGTCACTGACTGGATGAGCATTGCATTGCCTTTAGTTATCAAATGATAGCATCTATGATTTTATTTTGAATGTAGGGCAGTAGAAGGCCCAGAATTATAGAAAATAGGCCATATACTACAATTCAATTTTAACAAAATTTTGCAATATGATTTTCAGATAAAAGCACGGCTAGCAATTAGATTTTTATTTTTGCCATTTTGATTTTTTTTGGTGGTGTTGTTATGGAGGAGAATAGAAAAATAAGGGAGATGGGAGGTGTAGGATCATATATAGAGTACTTGCTTGCTTACTTGAAAATAAAAAAATAGAAACAGGAAAAATTTTCTCTCAAGATCAGGGTATATGAGCTAAAGGGCAAAGGGGCAAAGAGTAAAGATGTTGAGGAATTGTGGAAAGAAATATTCTGCAGTTTATTTTTCTCTCAAAACTCCTGCATGGAAATAACAATATGCTACACATGTTTTCAAAACCACAAAGAAAACTATTATAAGATTTTTTTTTAAGAATGGTATATGCTATAATATAAAATTAATAGGACTCTTATTATGTTATTGAAATTACCATGACAGGTGGGTAGAAGCAGAATATTTTCAATCCCTCATCATAATACAGAAGAGAGAAGACCCTCTGGACTTGCAGAAGACAGATACAACAAGGAGCATATCATTAGGGACCAAACATGAGCTTGATATTTCACTGGACATTTGATTTATTTATTCACGTAATTTCAATTGAGCAACTAGTATGCACCAATGTGATAGATAGCATTTGTTAAGATATAACACATTATGTATTTATGTTTTATTGGGGACAAAGGCAAAGAAAGAGAGAAAAAAGACTGGGTCAGGGTTGGTGTAGTTTGTTTAGTAAGGTGATCAAAGAGTGTCTTGATGAGAAGGGCAACTTTGAAAACGGATATAAAGAAAGTGTCGAACTGAAAATAAAGAATGGAGAAAAATCATCTGCAAAATCATTAGGGAAGCCTGACTGGCATGGTAGTGTGGGTAGCTGAGAGGAGGGCCAACTAGAAGACAATGAGATCAGAGAGATCTCAAAGCTGGAGACAATGTTCTTCTCACCACTTGGTCCCATCTAAGAAATAGCTGCCAAATCTAAACACATGAAAACATATTCCCATGTTTTCTTCTAAGAATGTTATAGTTTTGGTTTTACATTTCTGTTTTTGATACATTTGAGTAAATATTTTTGTGTGTGGTACAGCAGATTCAACCCAGGGCCTTACACACACCAGGTAAACACTCTACCACTGAAGTACACCCCTAGTCCTTTGGGTTACTTTTTTTTATTCAATGTTAAGTATTTTGTACTCAGTGTTTTTGTCTGTGGATGTCTATTTTCACAAGCACCATTTATTAAATTTTGTTTTTCTCCATTGAATTGATTTATCACTCTTGTCAAAAAAAAAAAAACAAGATATCATAGAAATGAATGTTAGGAGTATATTTTTAGACATTGAATGCTATTGATCTCTATATCTATCTATGTTATTACCACATACTCACGATTACTATGGCTTTGTAAGTTTTAAAATAAGAAGTGTGAAACTTCTAATTGTGTTATTCATTATGAGATTGTTTTGTCTATTCTAGTTCATTTGCATTTTGTTATGGTTTATATATTAGTTGTCCCCCCCAATGCCCATATGTGAGATAATGCAAGAAAGGTCAGCGGTGAAATGATTAGGTTATGAGAACCTTACCATAATCAGAGCCTTAGCCTTAATCTACTGATGTGGATTAACTAAACAATAATTGTAGACAGGTAGTGGGTGGCTTAAGGAGGTACATTATAGAGGGGTTGCCTTTGGGTTCTAGATTTTGCTCCTTTTGAGCTGAGCTCTCTCTGCTTCCTGGTACCATGTCCTGAGCTGCTTCCCTCTGCTGTGAATTTGTTCTTCATGTAGAGCCCTAAACAATTGACTGTCTATGGACTGAGTTGTTCTTGTCAAGTCTTTTGATTGCAGCTATGAAAAAGTTGAGTAGAACACATTTCAATATGAAATTTAGGACTAACTTTTCTTTCCATTCCTTTAATTAATTTAATAAAATTTTATAGTTTTCAGTATATAAGTCTTGTACTTCTTTTGTTAAATTTATTGCTAAATATTTTTGAGAGGGAACAAGAAAATAAAAGGAGGTAAGAGGAATGGAAAGAAGGCAGTTACGGACTTTTGATTTCAATCTGTTATTGCTTTGAGAGTAAAGGGGGTTTATTGTAGACAGAATGTAGTTGAATCTTGTCAACCCCTCAAATCTACCAATCTCTAGCTTCCTACTGGATATTTAATCCATTGATATTCAATGCAATTACTGATAAGCTAAGATTTATGTCATATTTTATTTCTCTAATCCTTTGTTACTTCATTCACTTGTATTAAATAGATATTTTCCAGTGGATCATTTCAATTTTCTTACTTCTTTAACTACTTTTTTAGTATTCACTCCAGGGTGTAAAATTTAAATCTAATTTTATAACAATCCACATAGATTAGTAGGATTTAGGCTAGGATTCCTATGCACTGGATCTCATCTTTGTGGCAAGAAATTAATGGAGGTAAAGACAGGGAGGGAAGAAGGGAGGGG
This sequence comes from Ictidomys tridecemlineatus, assembly GCF_052094955.1. Taxonomy (NCBI): domain Eukaryota; kingdom Metazoa; phylum Chordata; class Mammalia; order Rodentia; family Sciuridae; genus Ictidomys; species Ictidomys tridecemlineatus. Next base: position 250,254 of record NW_027522379.1, on the reverse strand, counting down.
GGGAAAGAGGAGCAAAAAGAAAAAAAAAACACAAAAGAATTAATAAACTTCAGAATTTTATGCTCACAATTAGTTTCAATGTTTTACAAAATATTTATCATTAAAATGCTATTTCCTCTCTACCTGTTATGGTTTAGATATGAAGTGTCCCCCGAAAAGCCCATCTGTGAGACAGCACAAGAAGGTTTCAAGGTGAAATGATTGGGTTAGGAGAGGCTTAACCTAATCAGTGAATTAATCAGGGAATAACTGAAGGCAGGTAGGGTGTGGCTGGAGGAGGTTGGCATTGGGGGCATATCTTTGGGGTATACATTTTACTATGATAAGGAGAGCTCTCTCTGCTTCTTAGGGCCATGTCCCCAGCTGCTTTCCTCTGCCACACACTTACTCCACCATGATGTTTTGCTTCATCTCAGGCTCCAAGGAATGAGTTGGCCCTCTATGGACTGAGGCCTCCGAAAAGGTGAACCCTAAAATAAACTTTTTCTCCTCTAATTGTTCTTGTCAGGTCTTTTCATCACTGCAGTAAAAATAAGCTGGCTAAAACACTGCCCTCAATAATATTATTGACATACAAACTACAAATTTTAAAATTATAAATTCATCAAAAAAACTTATAATTACTATTTTATAAAATTTTCTTTTAAATTATATAGAGAAAATTACATACCAAAACACACTTCAAATTTTAGTATGTAAGTATGTTTTATGGTGCTTTTAAATTATTACTGTGGATTTAAATAACTCTGTACTATCCTATTTTTTATGTAATGTAAATGTTTCATTTGATCATAAAAAACTTTTATAAAGAAAATATGATATCAAAAATGCTTCATTTGTAATACCTCTGAAATAATAAAGGAGAAATTAATAACAATTTTTGGCAAAAAAATTTTAAAAATAGAGGAGGAGATTAATTCGCCAGTTTATTTTATGAGGCTAGCATTATTGTGATAGTAAAAACCAACAAATACATAGCAAGAATACTCTGTATGAATCTCACGAGTAATATAAATGCAATAGTCAGGCACACAAGTTAACACCTAAGTACCACAAGATTTATGAATGATAATACATAATAATAATACATAAAGTATGCTTTATCTCAGGAAACTAAGTTTGGATAAGTTTGGATTGACATCATTCAGCATATTCAGAGAATTAAGAAGAAATAATTCACATGATGTTCTGAATAAATAGAAAGCTTTTTACAAAATCAATAACACTTTATAATTAAAAACCCTATGCACTATATAATTACATGGCCAATGTAATTCTACAACATATACAATCAGAAGACTGAGAAGTTATACTCCATATATGTATGTCAGAATACATTCTATTATCATGTATATATCATAAAAACAAATAAAAATAATAAAACCATGAACAAGAATAATAACAAAAATCTTCAATCCAGGAATATTTTGGGAACTGACTCAAACTGATAAAAGGCATCTCTGAAAACTTGTAGCTCAGATTATACTTCACGATCAAAGACCAAATGCTTTCCCCTAAGACCGGGATCAAGAAAGGATGTCTGCCTCTACTATTCCTTTTCATTATCCCACAGGGACTCTAAGTCTAACTCAGAGATTTTTCCTCAGGGCAAAAAAGGTGGCAAAATACCTTCTAGTTACAATTGTCTTCATATATCAGCCAATTGTAAACAAGAGCATCTGTGTGGAGGAAATACATCACATGGAAGCAAAGCACAGTGAACCACCATAATTCTGAGAGAGAGAGAGAGAGAGAGAGAGAGAAAGAGAGAGAAATTAATGTCTAATCTGTAGTTTTTCATGGACACTGTAATAGCGAATGTTTTCTTAGAGTCTTACTGTTTTGGTACATTGGTCAGAAAACAGAAGCCACATTTATAATGTGAACAGGAATTTTTATTAAAATGTTAATAACTATTAACATGAGAGTGCCTGTTAAGACAAAGAGAACTCTTAAAATATCCCCAAAGGAGCAGATACAGGAAGCATCCACCAACTCTAGGGCTTATGGAGTAAATATATAATAGAAACCCCTTCAAGGCTGATATTCAGAATTAGTTGGGGAACGTGATACTGTGGGCTACTAGGATGTGGAGACTTTGATGAAGTGCCATCAACCCAGTCTGATGGGTAGGGCATTGATGGGAATCTGTTCCTGGAGTCCCAGAGAAACTCATGAACAAGGAGCTTGCCTATGTGCCAGCCAGAAGGGCTGAGCAACTCTATACTGAGAGGGCAGCAGGACTGACTGGAGATTCTTCTGATGAGATACAGGCAAAATGAAGAGTTTGCACTGATGTGTCTCTTGCATAGTTCAATCATGGAAAATACTCATTGGGAAGGACCTATTTGCTGATAAGGAAGCTAGAGGGGAACCTTCTGCTGGTAGCTGTGCCATAGGAGCCAAAGGAAAACAAGCAAGGAGCAACTTTTAAAACCAGTAAGAGTATCCTTCCTTATGTACTCTCCCTCCAGTATCTTCTGACAAGTCTGTCAGTGTGCCAGCTGGCAGAGAAGAAATAACTGTGGCTCCAGCTCAACTACCGTGAAACCAGGCAAAGGAGGGTGGATCTGGCAATACACCTATCACCAGCACACTTGGCTAGAGGTACACACATCCTTCTTTTACCTCCAGGAAATGGGAATGCCATTGCCCGAAGTGAGCTGAGCTTTCTTTAAAGAGGATACCACTCTCAGAGCTCTTTATTCTCTCGTCTGTGATCTTGCATTCATTAACAGTGGATTAATACTCTTGTAACTTGCTTAGAGCTAACCCTAGGATGTACCCGTATGTGGTGTTCATTCTGTATTTCTTTACTGAAGTTGTCAAAATCTGTAGATAAAAAGGACACCTCATTAAATACCCTTTTCCAAAGGCCTGTTAAATTTTGATGGTTTTCTTATCTGATAATGTAAAAGCACCTGAGAACTGAGCATAGGTGTATGTGACAGAATCAATGCAATATAACACAATTCTTACATTTTTTTTTTCATGGTTGTCAAAGAAGATAACATAAAGACAACTGATGTAGTTATGCAGAAGCAAAAGCTGACAAAAGAGCACCTATGTTTTAAATCAAGGACAAGACAATTTATCTTTAAATTTAAATTCAAATTGGGATTATGTTTTGTACTAGGGATGAAGCTCAGGGGCCCTCTACCACGGAGCCACTTCCTGGGTCCTTCTTATTTGTTATTTTGAAACAGGGTCTTGCTAAATTGCCCAGGCAGGTCTTGAAGTTGGGGATCAGCCTCCTGAGTAGATGGGATTATTGGTGCACGCCACTATGCCCGGCTCAAATTAGGTCTAATCAACAAAAATATACAGGAACAAAGATATTTTCTTTAATGTCAGTCTGCTATTTTCTTTTTGATACATCTTGTAGATTGAAACAAAAATGTGAAACTAGCAGAAATAAACATCTTTATCTAACAAAAACACAGTTTTGGGTATAGAGTAAGTTCATAAGTCTAAATTATATCAACAACCATTTAGTAGTATATGATAACATTTATGTAGTCTATAGCAATCATGAATTTTTGGTAGAGGCCTTTTATATGTAAACTATATTCTTTGTTATTTCTCAATTTTTTTAGTTAAAAGTGAAAAGAAATTCAATGGATTTTTCTCTTTTGACTCAAAATAGTTCTAAAAAGTCACAAATATCTTGCTTTTGGTTGAATTTCAAAATAAAAATAGAGTCACCAACTACATTTAGCTGCATATGTATGTGTATACATATGTATACACATATATATATATATATGTGTGTGTGTGTATATACACACAGGCAATTTTGCAAAGAATGAAAATATATATGTACACATACATATATACACATATCTGCAAAGAACAAATATGTAACAAATATAAATATATTCACATATTTATATAATTTATTTTATAAGTAATTACATACTTTCTAAAAATAAAATATCATTACCCATATTTATATCATCAGTTTTGGAAATTTTATAGTATGATAACTGTGTTATTTGAAATAGAAGTCTGCAACTTCTGTCATAAGAAATAATAGCACTTTGAAAAATGGTTATTGTAATTGCAAGGTTGAATGTAAGGTATTTATTTCAACATTGCAAAATACATTTGTAAACGGAAAAAACTGTGCTCATGTTTAAAAATCTAACAGATAATGTCTCGGGTACCTTTGTACAACTCTACTTAGTTTGATTTCTCATTTTCACTTGAAATTTTATAGTTCATAGAGGTCACACTCATTCAATAACCATGTAGTGATATACAGAGATGCCATAAATTTATTTCATTTTGGTACTATTGTTCTTGTAAAAATGTCTCTATTACATGAATAATACAAGTAAGAAAATAAATAGAAACAAAAGCCACAGTGATAACCACTATGGAAAGATGATCAATGTCAACACTTGGAAAAAGATTATTCATATGTGTACATGATTTTTGCTTCTTAAAGCAGAGAGTAAAATGTACATGACCTCTTGTAATTCTTCTTATATTCTTTTTTGGGAAAACAGTCTTTTATTTTAGCATTTTCTTACCTGCTATGAGTCATGACCACACAGCTCAAAGGCGTTCAGAGAAAATATATTAATATAAAAGTAACAGAGGTATTTGTGGGTAGATTACATTTACTAAAGAGGAAGGCTAAACTCTTCTCTATATTGTCAAGTCCTTCACCACATTGAAGTCTTCTCCTGCAATTACCTGACAAAATTAACACTGTATATAATAAATAAAGTTCTCACCAAGAAATAAAAATTGAGGCCATTTTTGAGATTTCTAAAAGTTGTCAGTAAATCTCAGATGTGCAAATAATTGACAATTATATTTTTCTACTGAAATCACTATTTGAGTCATTTGTTATAATGTGAAAAGAAACTACTTTTAAAAATAATCCATTGTATTGCTTTCTATTCTCTTGTAAGTACAACTAGTAAATATGTAATTATGAATAGTAAACTCAAGAGAATTCTCCTTTCTCATGAATAAATAAAATGTCTTATTTTCTAAAAAACAATTTTGTTTTTTGTTTGTTTTGTTTTGAGCATAAAAATGTAGGATTCAGTCAAGTGAGAGGAGAAAGAACTCCTGCAGGGTGAGAGGGGACCCAATAGGGGTTATCCAGCAATATTAGGTGATGCATGTCTTAAGTGAAAATGTTTCTACAATCTTAGTTGTTCATTCAAATTGTATAAATATATTGCCATATATATGGTAATACACTTAATGGTGTTTCATGATATGAAATTCATACTAAATCAAAATTAGAGATCACCAATGTAAAAACTTCATAGCTGCTTCTAACATGAAAAAATGCTAGGTAGGAACTCTGAACATACTTATCACATTGAAAAACTTTGTGTCTAAACATGTCTGCATCATGATTATATTAATCAGAGATTTCATAAATAATAGAGCTCTGGAAACACATATATGATACAACAGTGACATAGAAAGCAGATCAATATAAAGTGCTCAAACTAAAGCACCAAATAAAAGAAAGATGAAAAAAAAGGGAGAGGATATGAGTCAAAAGTGATAGTCATAATATATGTATAATTGAAATTTCATAAAGAGAGAATAAGCCCAAAGGAATATTTGAATAGATGTGTCTGATAATTTTACAAAAAACATAACATAAGACATGATCTTATTGGTTCAAATATTGAGGTGAAATCTAAATTGGATAAATACAGAGAAAATCGCTTCTAGGTGTATTACACTTGAGCAGTAGAAACTCTCTATATAAAGAAAATATTTAAACAGAAGTTATCAACAACTTGAGAATAAAACATTGCCTTGAAAAAAACAATAATGAGTTTGATCAATAAAAGCCAGGAGAAAAGGTAATGGTATCTCCAAAGCCCCCAACCATTATACAAAATAAAAACAAAAATGAAAGCTGTTATCCTAAAAGTCTGAACCCAGTGATAAAATCCATCATAAATGAAGGTGAAGTGAATTTTCAAAGAACAAATTGGGCATATTACAGATATAACTGTGTTAGAAAATATTAAAAGAAGATTTTTCTGACAAAAGGAAAATGATCCCAGGTGAAAACACAGAAATATGAGAAAAAATGAAAAGCATACCAAAGTTAAAGTAGAAGAAATTTATAAAAAGGTATAACCTGCAAACCTTAACCATGGAAATATTGATGCAGCTCTCCAAATATCAGGCAGTATTGCCTTTCAAACAGGGGACATTAGTAAAGAGCTGAATAACCTAAGGATAAAGGAGTTAAAATATTGGAGTTATATCACATTTCCAATTCTGAATGCACCCAATAAGCTCATTTCAAAATACAACACAACTTTTTTCTCAGTGAAAAAGAGAAATAAAAAAAATCTTTGAATAGTTGTGTAGAATCATCCCATGTGTCTAAATAGATGATAAAATCAACAGAATCATTTTCTATAAGGGCTGATTAGCAAAATTAAAAAAAATTAACTGCATCTCACAATGACACAATTTATATTCTTTCATGTACATGTTATACATCCAAAGTGATCAAAAAGTCTTCATAACTTTATAATTAAAACTATTTCAAGAGTGTGTTCTCATAAGATATCTCACTTATTTAGTGGATCTCATGGAAGTAGAGAATAGAGCTGAGGTCACTAGGCTGTCTTGCATAAGCAGTAACGGATTAGTAGAAGAGTTCTGTGAAGCACAGATATCAGAGATAGTGACTCAGGAAGGTGCCTATGCTCATTGCCTGACCTAATTTAATACTTTTACAGCTGCTCAGGTGTGGTGTTGTGATGGCAGTCCAAGTGTTGGGACGAAATTTGCAACAGTGATGACCCAGCAACCACTAGTCAGATTTTTGCAAAACCCCTTCCTCACCTGGTTGACGTGGCTCAATTAATCATAAATTATTTATGAATAAGGGTATGTAGGGAACAAAAGCAAAGGGACATGACTGATTTCCACTGACAAAGTAGACTGTTTTACTCGTGGATTTCTCTCACCATCTGCATTTTCTAGGTCTTTCTTCTACAAGATTAACTGGGGTTCCCAGACCCTGGACATTCCTGCAGCAACTGAGAGATTTAATATTATGAACCTTGTCACGCTGATCTATTTCTGACAGCATTTTCCCTTTTAGACCTTCTTTTTGGCTTTTGGCCTTGGTGAGGTTTGAATGTCCTGACAGATAAATGAAGCAATTTCAGCATTTTTGAGTCTGAGGTTTTGATCTGTTCACAAAAGGAGATAAAATGTCTTTCTGGAAAAATATCATGATGAAAGTCATGTTAGACAAAATCTTAAGAAAAGGCACATAGGATGCAGAAAGAGGACACCAACCACAAACAAGCATTTTACCAAAGAATGACCAGGGCTTTATGCTAGTGGTAATGATATAAATCTAAATGCTGGTATCTAAAAGTGGATTTAACCTTGAGTAGGAGCATGTGTACTGTGCCACCCAGATGAGTGGATCTATAGCCAGGCAGAGGAAGAGAGGAGAATTAAACATAATAGAAAAATTAAATATTTTAGTGATGGAAATACAATAGTTATTATGATATAAAACCTCTACAGTAGTATTTTAATGTATATGCACGTATACATGCTTTAGGTATTACAACTACAGAATAAAAATATAAACTTGTCAATAAGATACTTTAACCAAATCTACTTTTTTGATAAAAAGTAAATCAAACTTCTTAATAATAAATGCTTCTTTTTAAATTCAGTATTCATCAATGTCTAAAATCATAAAAGCAGTTGAATAGTTTCACAGATATTTCCTTAAGATGAAGATGCTTTTAAATAAACTGTGATATTCCAAAAGGATATCTGAAATTGATGTTGTTACTTAATTCTTCATCATAAAATTATGAAACTTTTTATACCTTGAAATATTTTAAAATAATTTTTCCATTAGAATTTTATTTTTCACACTTAGAAGCATAAAATTTTTTGAAATATTTTTCATTATAATGATTATATTTTAGTGTCGTTATTCAGGGATAAAATATTGAGTGTTACAATTAAATATTTCCTCAGTAATAATTATATTTGAAAGAGTTAGGGGTCAAAAATTGACTCTCCATATCATATGCTCTGTTTGATGGAAAGTAGGTTTTATGGTGCTTTTCAAAACTTTAGACATAATGAATTTGACTTTTTTTCTATCTCTCTGTACACTATTGCCAACGCAACAAGTGAACAGATACAAGAGGAACTTCCAGAATGCAAACAAGAGTGGAAAGATGATAGACATGGATATCACAGCAGCCTTGCGCTGAATCTGGGGATGTGGATATGTGTTGGTGTTTACATCACACATAAATTAACTGTACAGCATTGCACCCTTGCAGATAATGCACTTGATGAACAGGCTGAGTTTTCATTTGAAGCAGAGTAGCAAGCTTGAGAGCTAACAGTTAATTGATTTGAAAATAGGGGGAATTCTTTCTCATTACAAAAAAAGTTGTGATTAAAAAAATACAACATCACTATGTGTTTGCATTTATCTATATAAAACTTTTACCTAGTTGTTTTCCTTTAATAGGATGTTTTATTTCATGCTGATTTAGATGTTTAACTTTGGTTGAACAGAGACTCTACGAGCTAGCACCTTTATTATGCCTTGGTATCCTAGAGCAGATACTAATTTCTGAAATAATCTAAAAGTTCAAAAAATTCAACAGTGCACTCCTACAATGAGTTATCAGCCATTTTATATCACAGCAACCTTGTTTTTATGCCAGGCAAGGTGGTGCACACCTGTAATTCCTGGCTCAGGAAGCTGAGACAGGAGGATCATGAGTTCAAAGTCAGCCTCAGCAAAAGGGAGGTGCTAAACAAGTTAGTGAGACCTTGTCTCTAAATAAAATAAAAAACAGGGCCAGGGATGCAGCTCAGTGCCCCTGAGTTCAATCCACAGTACCAAAACCAACCAACCAAACAAACAACAACAACAAAACCCCCTGATTGTATTTATAAAGAATCATTTCATAAAGACTTTAATACTTGAAAATAATATTTTTTTAACAATTCTTCAAACCCCTATAATTGAATAGTATAAAAACTGTTTGAAAAAGAGTATCTGAGATATGGTGGTGGTGTCTATAAAGATCAACATCCTGAGCCTGGACAGAATGAGGATGGGTAAGTGCCAGATGGAAGGATGATTCCAGCAAGGAATGGAGTACACACCATGGACAATGTCATTGGTGAGTAAATCAATGTGCTATCAATGGTTTAAGAAGCTAGTCTCAGTTTAGTATAAATAGTTTAATGGAAACCAAATTGAATATATTAAGAGAAAAAATAAAGTAAGCTTTAAGGAAAGAATCACATGTGCAAAAGTTTTAATGCCCTGTTACTATATGTGAAGATGCACATGGCCAATTTATTAACTTTGGCATCCTTTGAAATGGATGAAAAGTCACTGATAACACACTGTTCTTGGCTGCTGATGTGAAGAAAGGTTATCATTTAGTGCAGATTGTGACTCTTCTTGTGGCAGTGAAAGTGCATTTTCCAGAAAGCATTCCAATATCAAGGGAAAAAAATTACAAAAGTTAACAAACACTGAAAAGCATTATGGATTTCATTATGATTGTCTATAAGAATATGTAAATGACAATGCCTGGAAGTATTTTATTGATCTATTTATTTTCTATTTTGGCTTCTCTCCACCCATATATCCAATCAAGGCGCTGAATTAGATAAAAGCCTTTTGTTGTTTGCAAGATGATTTACACAAGGGCCCAATGTGGATCTGTGTGGTTGGATCTAGAAGGTATTTCTTCTCATGGTGTTGGCTAAAACAAAGTGTTTGGACAAGATCTTTTCAAAACCTTCAATTATGGCAATGGTCTCATACTGGTTTCCATGCTCACTATCTTATGATAGATGCATACAAATAATGTCATGTTGACAACATGTTTAGCATTTCCAGTGCATCCAGTTATTGTCATTATGTCTGAAACCAGAATGTGATCATAGAGCTATGTTACACATTTACATATCAATTTCCTAACTTAGTTTTAATATATATGGAGATGTTCACGATTCTTGATGTACTACAGACTACAGATGCTCCTTGACTTATGATGGGGTTACATCCTAATAAACTCAATGTATTTGATACCCCTATGTGAACGTCTAGTGCGTTCGGGTCCCTGGGTAAGGGTCACAAAAAACCAGGACACAGGGGATGCAGAGCAAAGGCTGCAAATGCAACTGCATGCTGACGTTTATTTCTCAGCTCCTTTTATACATTTCTTGACATAAGGCAAACAATTCCTTAGTTACATAGTGCCCGCATTGCCCTAATAACATGCTTCAGCAAATATACAAAGCTAAACTCTGATCGTTCCTGTTTATTTGCACAGTAAAGCTAAGAGTTCTTTTATAGAGTTTTATAGAGTTTATAAAACCCTAAAGCTGCATGTGTTTCTTTACTATGTACTGTTCCCAGGCTAAGTATGCCAAGAGCCTCTCCCTTTTGGCCCAGGTGTACAAAGCTTGTGACTTAAGATAAGGGGAAGAGAACATTTTCTCCTCCTAGCTTGGCTTGCCTTCAGCTGACCTTTGTCTTAGCCACTGCTTTAGCACAACCTTGGGCTTTAGGGGGCTTCAACAAGCATACTGAACCTCAACACCCCTAAGCTTAGCTTAGCAACACAGGGATCATAGCTCAGCAACACAGCACATGCATGGCTGACTGGGGGCTGTGGCTGCCTGGCATTATGGGGAGTATTGTAGTACATGTCACTACCTGGGGGAAAAAAGCAAAATTCAAAGCGAAAGCACAGTTTCTATTGACTGTACTTGGCTTTCACATGATAAATAAATTTAAAAAATCTTTAGTTTAAATCATAGTACATCAGAAGCTTCTGTGCATCCTATAGGTATCTGCTGGAAAAATCACCTTTGCCTGTGGAAATACAAATGTCCTTTAAATTACTATTAAAAACAGCATGATCTACACATTTCTGTAAAAATGTATATGTCTCTTGGAATTAATATGTTATCATGGACTAAAATGTGCTATACTGATGATTAGAATTTAAAAAAAAAAAAGAACTTGATTAGTTAAGGCCCCAAACTCTGTCCTGGATCTATCTGCCCAATGGGCACTTTGCCAGCTTTATTTATAATAACTATTTTCTTCCCTAATATTCAAATATAACAGCTAACCAATGTTTTCATTTATGATGGTGGCTTTGAAATTAATTGTAGTATTTAACTGGCATGGGTTTAACAGTTGGATTTTATTTTTAATGAATATTTTTAGAAGATGTGTCAAGGCAGTGTTAAATATGCCTTAAGCAAATAGTAAAAAAATTGATTTTTGTAAATTAAAATAAGCAAAACTATCACAGTTTGGGCTTAAAATACACCTATTAAGATACCATTTAATTCACAAACATTATTTCTTACAGCATTTGTAAAAAGCAATTATTATTTTTTCCCAGAGAACAGATTATTGTATCTGATAATTTATTCTTCATTCAGTTCAATTAAGCTAAACAATTTGGTGAAATGTTTTTTCAATAGTATTTGAAACAAAGCTGGGAATAAAACAACACACATGTTATTAACAGTCTGTTATGCACAAGTCACTATGCTGGTGGACACAAGAGAGACAAGTGTTAGAGACACTCCTTTGAGAATCTTACAACCTGATGGGAACCTATAAAATCAAACCCAGTCATATTGACATTGCTTTATATAATTATAAATAAAGAATACTGATTAAAACTATAAGTAAAGTTTGGTGTATATTTATTGAAACGAGACATCAAAATTTAATCAGTAAGTAAGAAAAGATTTGATAAAGAAGGAACAATTTGTGATGGGTCTTAATGATGGGTAGGTTTGCATGAATAGAGATAGAAATTGATGCTGAACTTGGGCCTAACCTGTGCTGAGGCTCCCTTGCAAATCTGCATGGTCAATCTGGGCAGAGACTGAGCTCCTGCTGGGGTCTGCAGGTAGTGTGAAAGACCAGGTCTTACCCTGTGCTCCTGCTCCCGTTCAGGTCATAGAAGCTGATGTGGGCCAGTACTGAGCCCCAGCTGGTGTCTGTCTGTGGCCAGAGGAGATCCTGGGCCATGCCTGAGTTCTGGAGAGAGTTCCAGTGGGCGAAGGCATTCCTGAGCTCCAGCATGGTTGGCTGGTGGGTGCAGGTTGTCCAGACCAAACCTGAGCTCTGGTGGAGGTCTCACAGAGGTTTTATGGACCCGGGCTACCCTGTCCCCTGGCTCTTGGGCATGTTGGCAATGTAGATCTAGGCAGAACCTTAGATCCAGCAGGGATCAGTTGGTGGAGGAATGGACCCTGTGTTACCCTGGGCACCATCTCCTGTGCAGGTCGGCAAGGCGTACCTGTGTGAGACCTATGGCTACAAATTTCCTAGAAAAAAACAGGAGAAAAAAACCCTTCATTGTCCAGTCATTCTCATTAGTCTTGGCAATGATTTCTTTCTTTTTTCTTTTTTACTTCCTTCCTTCCTTCCATCCTTTCTCTCTCTCTCTCTCTCTCTCTCTCTCTCTCTCTCTCTCTCTCTTTCTTTCTTTCTATCTTTCTTGATACAACATCTATAGCACAGACAACAAAAGCAAGAATAGATAATGGACAACATCTGCCCATAATACAGAAGGGGACAAAAATCAGTGCAGGAGACAACCTGTAGATGTGAGGAAACACTTGAGTCTGAATTTCCAAAATATATAAGAATGTCCTAGAGTTTAATGGGAAAAATGTTACCAATCCAGTGAAACTATGGCCCAAGAGCTGAGAGAGACATCTCTGGAAGGAGGGCTGTTTATGATTGTAAGCAACCCCCAGGAAAGGCATGGGTGTGAGCAATGCAATGGTGCCCAATGACTTTCCCCAGGGACCTGAGGTCTGATCCCTAGCCAATGGGGACCTTGATTACAATGATCAATTTCATGGTAAAATTTAAAAATTTGCCATAATAACTATACATAAGTTATTTGAGTTGGAATTCTTGGGTTAAAGGAAAGTGTGCACTTCAAATTTTGATATATATTTTAAACTTCTCTGCAGAAGGGTTATGACAATTTTTCATTGCAATTATCAGAGCATGACAATTCCATTTTCCAACACTGTCAACATTAGGTTTTCTCATTTTCTTTATTCTTTTTATGTGATATGCACACACACAAATGTACTTTATATATTCTTTGGATTACTATATTGACATGAAATGCCATCTCAAGTGTATGGTATGTGATATTTTATAAACAGCCTACATTTGTCTTTTCGCATTTTTATTAAGGTGTTTGTTTCTTTTTCTTGAATTTTACGAGCTCCGTATATGATTAACCTCTAGTGAGCTGTTCAGAAACCCAAAGGAACATCATCAAAGTACTGTTTTCTACCAACTGGGAACAATTTTGCCTCATGTAGAGAGCCCTTTGCCAGCTTGGGAATTCTGGTTCTATTTCCAAATTTCAGATGTGAAATCAAATTTTTCAGATGGGGTATTCTGGTGAATATGATTGATATTGGTGAAAGTCAGGGAAGAAATCTTCAATATTTTACAATGATGTTTAATTTTTACATGGATAACATTTGGGTCACCCAAATCAGGCTTAGGTAATATAAGTAAGTCTCTTGCATTGAAGAATAGAGTCAATCCATGATGTCCTACTGAAAGTAAATGTGAATAAAATCAAGAATATGAATGAACTAGTTTTCTTTCTTTTTCCTTCCTTCCTTTATTTATTTATTGTTTTGGCTATTTATTTATTCATCAGCTCCTGGGGGGTTTCCCCTAGTGGGATTGATCCATACCTAATTAGGATCCTGGCAGCCATGCAGATCCATGAGGAGGATCTGGCCTTACCTGAGCTCCATTGGGAGTCTGCTGATGGGTGCATACAGTCCTGGGCCCTGCCTGAGTTCTGGAAGTGTCTGCCAGTGGACTGAGATAGTCCTGGGATGAGCCTCAAATCTGGTGAGGGTCTGCTGGACTCAGGCCTACCCTAGGTAAGGACACCCATGCAGTTGCAATAGGCTGATCTAGACAGAGCCTGAGCTCCAGAAGACGTCATCCAGTGGTGGGATGGTCCTAGGCTTACCCTGAGCATGAGCTCAGGAGAGTTTGGCCAGGCAGATCAGATCTAGGCATAAGCTCCTGCAATGGTTGGCTGGTGGGGGAATGGACCTGTGGCCATTCTGTGCCCAGGCTTCCACTGCAGGTCGTCCTCACAGATCTGGGGTGATCCTGAGCTCCCAAAGATGTGTGGCAATGAGTGGAGGAAGTCCTGGGCTGAGCCTAAGAACCACAGATGTCAGGTGGTGGCAGGTAGAACCAGGGCTTTCCCTGAGGCCTGGCTCCTGGGCAGAGCTTGAGGTCCAGGTGAGGTGTGCAGGTGGTGGGATGGAACCAGTCCTACACTTGCCAAGGTTCCCGTGCATGTTGGAGAGGCAATCCTGAGCCAAGCCTAAGCTCCACCTGCTATCTAGCAGTGGAGAAATGAACTCAGGCCTACTATTGGACTCCCACAGGTGTACTAGGATAGTGTGCGCTGAGCCCAAGCTCCAGCAGGAGTTAGCAAGTGAGCAGAGGCAGTCCTGGCCCGGGCCTGAGTCTGGTGTGCATCTGACCATAGATAGAGGTGGTATTGGGCCGAGTCTAAGCTCCAGCGGGGATCAGACACTGGTGGGATGGCACTATGTCTATCCATGTGTAGGCTCCCAAGTAGGTGGACTAGGCTGATCGGAGAAGAACCAGAGTCCAGAAAGTGTCTGCCTTTGGGGTGAGGCTATAGAGCTTGTGGCCTGAGCTCTACCAGGGGCCTACTTGTGGCAGTTGATCCCAGGCCTACCTTGGACCAGGCTCCCACACCTGTCAGCACTGCTGATCTGGGTGGGGTTGAACTTGGGTGATTGATTGTCAGTGGGTAGAGTCATTCATGAGCAGAGCCTGAGCTTTGGTGCCAGTCTCATGATGACTGGATCGACTTGGGCTACCCTGGGCTCTGGCTTTGTGTCCTGCCAGGACACTGAGTTGGATCTGGTTAGAGCTGGAGCTCTGGTGGGATTCTGCAAGTGGCAGGATGGAACTGGGCCTCCCTTGCACAGGATCCTGCGCAGGTCAGCAAGGCCAATCTTGGCCATGTTTGAGCTCTGCCTGTGGGCAGAGACGGTCCTGTGTCTGGCCTTAGGGCTGCTTGGGGCCTGCTTGTGGCAGTTGGTTTAAGGCCTAACTTGGGGCAGGCTTGCTTGCCTGTCAGAGGGAGATCTGGACTGGGGCTGAACTTTGGTGACTGTCTGACAGTGGACAGTCATTTCTGGGAGGAGCCTGAGCTCAGGTACCAGTCTGAAGGTGACTTGATGGACTTGGGCTACCCTAGGCTCTACCTCTGTCTCCTACCATATTGTCGAGTTGGATCTGGCCAGAGCTGGAGCTTGGTGGGGGTCTGCAGCTGTCAGGATGGAGCTCAGCCTCCCCTTGCCTGGGCTCTTGTGCAGGTCAGAAAGGAAAATATGGGCTATTTATGAGCAGCAGGGGACTGCATGAGGGTAGTGGTGGTCTTGGGCCAAGCCTGAGCTCCAGCAGGGCTCAGACAGTAGAGGAATGGAACATTCCTAACCTTTCCCTGGCTCTGGTGCAGATGCTCCAGCTAGACCTGGGCTGGGAATGAGCTCTGGAGAGTGTCTTGCCTGTGGGCAGAGTCGGTCCTGGACCAAGCCTGAGCAGAGGTGGAGGTCTGGTGATGGC
This sequence comes from Ictidomys tridecemlineatus, assembly GCF_052094955.1. Taxonomy (NCBI): domain Eukaryota; kingdom Metazoa; phylum Chordata; class Mammalia; order Rodentia; family Sciuridae; genus Ictidomys; species Ictidomys tridecemlineatus. The sequence continues at coordinate 234,536 of NW_027522379.1, read as the reverse complement.
CATGTGTTCCCAGTGTTACCCTGTGCCAGGGCTCCTGTGCACATCTGCAAGGGTTAACTGGTTGAATGCTAAGATACAGCAGGGTGTCAGCTGTTGGCAGGTGCTGAGGGCCATTACCAAGTAGGAATGACGCATCAAAATCCTTGCCAGCGTACCCCATGTTAAATGGACTTGCCTTGGAAATTTGCTGCGACCTTGCTTGTGTGTTTGAGAAAGGTGACCCTGCTCAATCACCAGGGTGGATCCAAGATTAGGGTGTATTTTGCAGGAAGTATCCCCGTCCTTGGGTTTAGGGCGTGACAATAGGAGTTTTAGGGAAGTTGGAGGTTGAAGATTATTCCTGCTGAGGGTAGGGCGTGCCTGCTGCCTGAGTTCCCGCTGAGTTCTCCTGGAGAGAAAGTATTTAGGACTTGAATTGTGCGGGAGATGGGGATTGCCCCTGTACCTGTGTGGAGGCAGTGTGAGATCGGGAATAAAGAATCGCTGTTTGAACCTACAAAGGTGTGTGGTGGCTCGTGATTCTGGTGCCAAGCCGAGACCTTGGCAGGCAGGAGGGAACAGGATCTACCCTGTCAGGACTTCTCAGTGGATCAGCAAGGTGGATTGGGGCACAGATGAGCTCTGGCAGAGGTGGGCCTTTGGGCAGAGACTGTCTTGTTTCTGGCCTGATCTCTGCTCAGAGCCTGCTTGTGGCAGTTGGATCCAGGCCTACCTTGGGCCAAGTTCCTGCACCTGTCAGCAAGGCTGATCTGGGTGGCTGCCAAAATGACTTTTGGTAGGGTAGGCCTTTGGGCAGAGACTGCTAGTCTCATGGTTACTGGATTGCCTTGGGCTACCCTGGGCTAGGACTTCATCTCCTGCCATATCATGGAGTTGGATCTGGGTAGAGCTGGAGGTCTGGTGGGGTTTTGCCTGTGGCGAGATGACATTGGGCCTATCTTTGCCTCTGCCTTCAAGCAGGTCAGCCGGGCCAATCTTGGCCGAATTTGAGCTCCACTTGTTGATCGGAGGTGGTCCCGTGTCTGGCCTGAGCTCTTCTTGGGGCCTGCTTATTTCAGCTGGTACCAGGTCTACCTTGGACTATGCTCCCGTGCCTGTCAGTGAGGCTGATCTTGGTTGGGGCTGAAGTTCTGCAGCTGTCTGTCAGTGGGCAGAGTAGGTCCTGGGCAGAGCCTGAATTCCAATGCAAGCCTCTTGATGACTGGAAGGACAGGGCAACCCTGGACACTGGTTTTGTCCTCACAGGTCCTCATGGTGACTCTGGACTGGATCTGAGCTCCTGCAGTGGTCTGCTGGTGGGCAGAGGCAGTCACCACGGCCCAAGGCTCAGCTCTGGGGAGGGTCAGCCAGTGTTGGGATGGACCTGGACCTACCCTTTCCTGGGCTCCATACAGGTTTGTGAGGCTGATCTGGGCAGAGCCTGAATTCCAACAGGTGTCTGCCAGTGTGGGGACGTGGTCCTGGGCCAGACTTGAGCTCGGTGCAGGTCTCCCAGTTGAGGGATGGACACTGGCCTACCCTGTGTCTGGCCTCCTGCCCAGGTCAGCGGGGGCAGATCTGGACTGTACATGAGCTCTGGTTGGTGTCTGCAGGTGAGTAGAAGCATTCTGGGCTGGGCCTGAGCATCCCACTGCAGCTCCAGTGCATCTGGAAAGGGCCTGAGCTCCGGTGGGTATCTCTGGACCTTTATTTTATTCATTTGTTCATAGAAGGTACTGAGAGTCAAACCCAGTGCCTCACACGTGGGAGACAAAGGTTCTATCACTGAGTCACAACCTCAGCCCTATTTGCTTCTTGTTGACCTTTAATCATACCATATTTTTGTTCTATATCATTTTTTTCATGCATGAATTTGAATTTTAATAAATAGCTATTATTTGATATCACCAGCAATGCTTCCCAAGCTGGCCCCAAATCAGACCTTGATCCTCAGCAGGATTACATCCCACACATCCACATCACCTCTGGCATAGGTGCGAAAGAGAGATAACTAAGACATGGTCCATGACTCTCAAGTTTTGGGAAAAATTGCTTTGAAGAGGTAAAGGGTAAGGCGACACTTGACAGAGATCTGCAGAATTTAGAGCAGGTATGTTTTTGAATAAGATTTATGTATTGATAGTTTGTTTATTTCCTTTTTGCTGATGTTGATTTATCTGTAATTTGTTTTTCATTTTTCTTTTTGGAACAGGGATCCAACCCAAGGCTTTGGGAATGAGAGGCAAGCACTTTGCGGCTTTGCCATTGATCGCTTCCCAGGCCATTCATTCATTGTCAGCGTGGGAATTTGGGGCTGATTCTATGAATGAATCTACTATGAATATTAAAAAGAGACTGACCAATGGCATTAGTATGTGTCCGACCCAATCAGCATAACTTTGGACCAATAGCATTGGTACTTTTTTCAAGTCCTAATTAGCATAAGTTTGGACCAATAGCAGTGGTACTTCCTTCAAGTCCTAATTAGCATAAGTTTGGACCAATAGCATTGGACCAAGTGCTATATAAACCCCTTGGAGGCTGTTCTGCGAAGAGAAGCTGCCAGTCCATCCAGATTGCCTCGCCGGAGCCTCGCCGGAGCCTCGCCGGAGCCTCGCCGGAGCCTCGCCTCGCCGGAGCCTCGCCTCGCCGGAGCCTCGCCTCGCCGGAGCCTCGCCTCGCCGGAGCCTCGCCTCGCCGGAGCCTCGCCTCGCCGGAGCCTCGCCTCGCCGGAGCCTCGCCGGAGCCTCCCCTGGCCGGAGCCTCGCCTCGCCTGGCCGGAGCCTCGCCTCGCCTCGCCTCGCCTCGCCTCGCCTCGCCTCGCCTCGCCTCGCCTCGCCTCGCCTCGCCTGGCCGGAGCCTCGCCTGGCCGGAGCCTCGCCTGGCCGGAGCCTCGCCTGGCCGGAGCCTCGCCTGGCCGGAGCCTGGCCGGAGCCTGGCCGGAGCCTCGCCTCGCCTCTCCGGAGCCTCGCCTCGCCTCTCCGGAGCCTCGCCTCGCCTCTCCGGAGCCTCGCCTCGCCTCTCCGGAGCCTCGCCTCGCCTCTCCGGAGCCTCGCCTCGCCTCTCCGGAGCCTCGCCTCGCCTCTCCGGAGCCTCGCCTCGCCTCTCCGGAGCCTCTCCGGAGTCCCGAGGAAGTTCCAGCCTGCTTTGTTTCCCGGAGATGGTTCCTCGACTTCATAGAGACTGCCAAAAGAAGAAATGGTTGAGGATCTGCGGGGGTCTGCTGCAGCCCTGCGTGGAATGGCCCGCCATGAAGAGCTAGGACTTCTCTCTGCTGCCGAGGCCTCCCTGCCCCTCGCGGGCAGCGCCTACCTGCCAGCAGAAGCCATGGAGCTTCGTCTTCGAACTCCGGTTTCAAAGGTATTGTTATATTTTAGATAATTAGTCTAAATATTGAAATTTGTTAATTTTAATTTCCAATAGTGAAAATTATGAGATTTATAAAGAATAGAAAATTATTTCCCACAGTTCTGGAGGTAAGAAGCCAGAAAAAGTCTGTCCCAATAGTTGAGTCATCATTTGGCAGAAAAGTGGGAGAGAGTATACCCACTCTTAAAAGCCCTTTTACTTTCCATTCATTTGATGTTGATTTGAGTGTTATTAAATATGATTTTATTAATTTTCACTTATTGGTTGTTTAAATTATAAAATCCGTTTTAAAGATTTTTTTAAGTTGTTAATGGACTGTTTATTTTGTTTATATGCGGTACTGAGAATTAAACCCGGTTCCTCACACATACTAGGCAAGTGCTCTACCACTGAGCCACAACCCTGGCGTTTTTTTTGGTGTTAAGTTTTGTGAGTTCTGCATATATCCTAGGGATTAATGCTCTGAGGTGCATGTGGGGAAGATTCTCCCATTCTGTAGGCTCTCTTTTCACATTATTGATTGTGTCCTTTGCTGAGAATATACTTTTTAGTTTGAATCTATCCTGTTTATTAATTATTGAATTTACTTCTTGGAATATAGGAGTCTCCTTAAGGAAGTCAGGTCTTAGGCTGTCATAGTCAAGATGTGGGCCTACCTTTCCTTCTATTAGGCACAGGTAGTCTGTTCTAGTGCCTAAATTTTGATTCATTTTCAATTGAGTTTTGTCAAGAGTGAGAGAGAGGGCTTTACTTTCTGTTTTGTTTTATGTGGCTTTACAATTTTCCCTGCACCACTTGTTGAATAGACTTTTTAAATTTAATGTATGTTTTTGGTGCCTTTGTCTAGTATGATATAACGGTATTTTGTGAGTTTGTCTCTGTGTCTTCTGTTCTGTACCGTTCATTGGTCTCTCTGTTGTTTTGGTGCCAATGCAATGCTGTTTTTTGTTACCGTGGCTCTGTAGTACAGTTTAAGCTATACTATTATGGTGTGTCTTACTTCACTCTTCTTGCTAAGTATTGCTTTGGCTATTCTGAATCTTATTTTTCCACATGAATTTCATGGTTGCTTTTTCTAGTTCTGTGAAGAATTGTCTTTGGGATTTTAATATGAATTCCATTAAAATTTATCCCCAAGCACAAATTAGTTAAAACTGAAAAAGAATCCCAGTTCACTATGGACCTGACAGCTATCTGGTCACTGGTGTCTGTTGAGCCAGCTACTATCTCCTGCACACTGGGTGGTGGCTAAGCTGAGGTTACTTGTTGCATTTCGGTGTTAATGGTGTCTTAGAGTTGAGTCTACTCTGCATGTTGGTGCTGACTTCTAGATTCAGGCACACTTTTGCCACCACACAACCTGGGATACTTTTCTGGTTTTTTTAAACTTAAATGTGTCTGAAAATTTCTTTGGGTCCTTTAACCACTTTGCTTGATCAACGTCTGTGTGCTAGGCACTACACTAGGTGTGGAGTACAGAGTGAATAGGCCAAGTCCTTGCCATGGCACTCAATGAAGTTTGTAGGATAATCATAGCATCTATATCTACCTCAATGTTACTGTGAAACTTAGAAGACGGTATGTCTGTTAATAACTGCAGTGCTGAGGACTGTAATATTGTTGAGGAAATTCACAGACGATTTCATCAGGCACCACCTTGTTTTTGTCTGGGAAGTCAGAGCAATATAAAGTTGTTACTTTTTCTGTAATAAAAACATTGTTTTATTAGTTACACATGACAGTACAATTCTCTGGACAATTCGTACATTTGAATCAAATGGGGTATAATTTCTCATTTTTCTGATTGTACAGGTTGCAGACTCACATTGGTCATACACTCACCTATATATACATACAGCAATAATGTCTATTTTATTCTGCTGCCCTTCCTATCCCCCCTTCCCCCCTCCCCTGAAATCTCTCTACCCCATCTAATGTGATATACTTCCTTTTTTTTTTCTCCTCGCAACATCATACATGTATTCTGTATAATGATGAGGGTCTCCTTCCATCTTCCGTGCAATTCCCCTTCTCCCTCTTTTTCCCTTCCACCTCTCTTTCCTATTTAGTGGTAACCTTCTTCTCAATGCTCTTCCTCCCTATCCCATTTTGAGTCACATCCCTTATATCAGAGAAGACATTCGGCATTTGTTTTTTAGGGATTGGCTAACTTCACTTAGCATAATCTGCTCTAATGTCAACTATTTCCCTGTAAATGCCATGATATTGTTATTTTTAGTGCTGAGTAATATTCCATTGTGTATAAATGCCACATTTTTTTATCCATTCATCTATTGAAGGGCATCTAGTTTGGTTCCACAGTCTAGCTACTGTGAATTGTGCTGCTATAAACATTGTGGCTGTGTCCCTGTAGTATTCTCTTTTTAGGTCTTTTGGCTATAGTCCGAGAAGGGGAATAGCTTGGTCAAATGGTGTTTCCATTCCCAGATTTCCAAGGAATCTCCATACTGCTTTCCAAATTGGCTGCACCAATTTGCAGTTCCACCAGCAATGCATGAGTGTACCTTTTTTCCCACATCCTCCCCAGCACTTATTGTTGCTTGACTTCATAATGGCTGTTATTCTTATTGAAATGAGATGGTATCTTAGAGTAGTTTTGATTTGCATTTTTCTATTTGCTAGAGATGGTGAGCATTTTTCATGTATTTGTTGATTGATTGTATATCCTCTTCTCAGAAGTATCTTTTCAGGTCCTTGGCCCATTTGTTGATTGGTTAATTTAATTTTTGTTGTTGTTTTAAATGTTTGAGTTCTTCCTATACTCTAGAGATTAGAGCTCTATCTGATGTGAGGGGTAAAAATTTGTTTCCAGGATGTAGGCTCCCTATTCTCCTCACATATTATTTCTCTTGCTGAGAAAAAAAACTTTTTAGGTTGAATTCATCCCATTTTTTGATTCTTGTGCTTTAGGTGTCTTATTAAGGAATTTGGGGCCTGCCCCCACATGAGAAAAACAGACATTTAACACAGTTTATATCTGAAACCTGTGAATTTCAGGGATCCCTGTGAGTTGCCTGTCTCCAGGTCAGACACACAGTTCTGTGCTTACTCAGTACAGGCTTGGAGACCCTTGAAGCTTCTCCTATAACCATGAGAGCCAGTGCTTCATAGTCGGTGGCAAATTCCGAGTCTCCAGCTCACATAGATGACATATCCCTATGGTGCTGACTTCCCCCCAATCAGTTCATCTCCTGCCTTCACATACTCACTGGCTGCCATTTAGCTGGAAGGCCCTGTTCCATGATGGGAATGTTCTAGACTTTGCCTTAATTGTTCAGAGCTCTTGGAGAGGGGCCTGGCCTTTCCTAATCCCCAGAACAGTGTGTCCTCTTCATGGTCCTGTTATTACTGGCTGTGAGTGTGCTTTTTGCAGATGGTGGTGTACTGCAAGCTCATACCAGATTCATTTTGTGTCCTCTTCCTTATAGCACTTAGCAAGGTGCTGAGAGTTGGTCTGAAAAATGACCCAAAACTTCATGACCATATGGTTAGGAAAACCTAGGGGTTGGAGGCAATGATAGTCTGGAGAGAAACCAATTCCTCCTAGGGAAACACATGCACAATCAAACTTCATTTTAGTAAAACAACATCCTGCACACTAAAACCAAGTAATTCTGGATGGATTTCGGAGAGTTAAAAAAATGAAGGGAAAACAGAAGTAGAACATAAAATTGAATAGTTTTTCAATTTCTGCTTGGGATCCGGTTGTCACTGTCAGATCACACTGTGCTCTAGCTGGGGATCATGAATATATCACATGAAGTGAGAGATGTAGAAACACATATTCAGTTATTTGTCTTGTTGCGACACAGCACATTTCCTTAGTCTTTTATGAGGGAAAAATTACACATTTCCTTTAAATATTGCTCCTAATGAATGCTATGCTAAGGCTGTTCTGCCTCAGCCAATAAAGACCTGGGCTTTGTTCAGAGGGTCCCAGATTTTTAGAAAAAGGCTAAGCAGCAGAGAGAGAGACACATATCAAATCAGTTGTCAGAACAGGACTCCACCATGACTGTAAATATTGAGCAATCACTTCTGGTTCTGTGATTTAGTATCTGTGCTGCCTCTGCATCTGGTGGTCTCTAACTGATAAGCTGGCTTTTGACATTGGCCTGCATGAGGACACCACAGGTGAAGACTTGGGGATGGTGGAGAGCCTGGCTGGGGTTGGGTTGGACCATTGTGTGAGATGCCATGGAAGATGCATTAGACCAATACCTGGTGGGTAGAATCAGGAAAAAGTGCTTTCTTCTTGACATTGATAGAGGGAAGGAAGTCTGAATTTTTCCTAATGGCAATCCCCAGGTAATTAGTTGGATATTCAAACTAGGTTTCAAACTCTACTCTTTCATGAGTTTGGAGGGGAAAACTAGTACTTACTATTTAGCTTACTGGGTGTTAACTATCATAGTGTGCACTGGTTAGTTTATAAAATATCACTGCATATCTCTCATTTTAATCAGATTTTAAGTTTACACATGTAAAGTCCTCAATGTCAACATACAAACAAAATAGAGAATGAGAACCTCCTTCATTTCTCTGACCATAGGCCATTGTGCTGAATTTAATATCTGTTAAGGAGATACGCATTTCCATATTTTTGAAACAAATATAGGTATATATTAACATACTTATACTTTTGGAAAGTCAAAATAAGAGAACTCTTCTCAGTTCTCTGAGGATTTAGACTTAATTGATAAACTCAGAACCACATTTAAATAAATAAATAAAATTAAGGCTCATTGGCAAATAAATAAATAAATGAAAACCAATAGCATACATTTTCTGGAATGCTATTGCACAGTAAAGTGGTGAGTATTGATAACATTTAGATATGGTATATTTCAACAAGGTGGAAGAAAAGATCCCACATGTTTTCACCATATAAAAAGGGGAAATGTTTAAGGAGGTGGGTGTCTAACCTGATATAAACATTGTACCTTATTTGGTGTATCAAATCATCACATGGTACTCTATAAATACATAGAATTTTTACATTTTATATATCAGCGACAAATTTAAAATATTTTCCATATTCTCTGAAGTTTTGTAAACAAAACATGATTAAAAAGTTATTTATTAATAAATAACTTCTGAGAATCCTAGGCACTCTCATTTCATTTTCCATAGGCTCAGTAATACTTCTGTATTTTCTCTAGGCTTTTGGTATTCTCATCTAATATATTTTGGCACACTGTTAAATGAAATTAAAGTGAAGGTTGCTCTTCAGCAGACATATAAGACAGGTTCTGGAGATTGTGTTCCTATGATAAGATGTTAAGATGATACAGTAAGTCCCTTCCCCTGCATCAGATCCCTTGTGATACTCTGCACCCCCATAGATCTACTTTTACTGAATTACTGGATTATTTATTGTATTTGTTGTCTGCTTCTCTTCATCAGAATGGCACCCACAAGGCAGGTGACTATTTTTCTTGTTTATTGATGTATCATAAGCTACTGTGAAACAGTGGTTGGCAAATAAATAGTGGTTACAGTATAAATGGTTGTGTGAGTGAATGCAAAACTAACTACAACTCTAAAATGTGGATCTGGTGAATAAAGATAAGGAATTCTGCCAGGTGACCTGCAAGTAAGAGAGATTGTGTAAGGAAAGCGTCATGAAGCACAGGCTACATATTGATGCTAAGGATGCTTCAGAAATATTATTGGATTAGTCTTCATTGACTCATGCAAAATTAACTTTAACAGGAGATTTTCTACCTCAGGGGCAAGTCTTTTGGGATAAAGGTCAAGGCAAGGTGTATATCCCTATCTGAGCTACTCTTTTCTTTGGCTCTGAATGTAGATTTAAATGCAGAAGTACATGGAAAAGTAAATCCCCTTTTCTTAACAAATAAGATAACTGGGAATCAGCAGTTTCTTAAAGCAAACTTTTTCACTTTCCCCCTTTTCCCAAAGCAGCAGATTTCTGGTCTCACCAATCAACTAACCATGTGAGTTGGGGGAGGAGGCATCTGCATTTGTCACTGGGATCAGTTCCCTCACTCCCAGGGCAGGTGGCTACAGACTCCCCAGTCCCCACCCTGTAACAACTGAAGCTTCAGACAGCCTTCCTTCCAAGAGCACCTTCCCAGTGGGTGATCTGGTGACACAGGGGAACCAGGACTCTTCTGGGGTCTAGACTGACAGTTTCCCTGGACCAGGTAAATGCTGCCTGCTGGGCCCTGGCCAGGCATCCTCAGCTAATGGGATAACAGAAACAAAGTTACAGTCCCCTGTCAGGGACAAGAATGAAGGCCAGGGGAACTGGGGCTGTTATTGCTGCAAAGCAGATTTCTCTGACATCTCCCTGCATTTTGCTGTTTTTCCCCAGTGGTGACCAATAACATCCTAGGCTGAAAGAGTTTTGTATTGTCTGGTTGTGCAACAAAGGAAGGAGAAACAGAGGCCTGACCTTGTGTCTCCTATTTATTTCTTCAAAAAAAATTCTCTTGTTCTGCAAGGGATAGAATCCAGGGCCTCACATATGCCAGGCAAGTACTGTGCCCCTGAGCTCCACCCCGCTGCCATCTTATCTTTTTTTATGCTCCATTCAGTAGTCAGCAGCTGTGCTGGTTCTTACTTCCAGTGCATCCAGAACCTGGCCTCCACTCTATGCCTCCATTGCTCTGGCCTCCCTGGTCAAGCTGTGGCCTCTCCTGGTGCCTGGGATGACCCCAGTGGGCTCTTGGCTTCTCCACCTCTAGATTTCTATCTGTAGGAAAAGACCAGTGGAGGGTATACTTCCAATCCTTTCCTTTTTAAATGAAGCACTGCCACTACTAAAGTTTGAATCTGGAATGATCCCTACAGGCCCAGGTGAGAAAGCTTTGATCACAGCCACAGGTGCTATTGGGAGGAAGTGGGATCTTTAAGGGGGAGGCTAGTGGGGAGCTTCCTGTTAAGGGCCTCCTTTCATGGGACTGAGGAATCCTGGTCTCTTAATTTCCCACTCTCTGCTTCCCAGCCACCATTAAGTGAGTCACTTGCCAGCATGCACTGCGAGGTAGATATGTGGTTTCACCCCAGGTCCAAGAACAACAGGGCAACCAACCACGGAGTGAAGCCTGCAAAAGTCAGCCAGAACATACCTGTGTCTTTTAAAGCTGATTACCTCATATATTTGTCACAGTAATGGAAGGCAATGAAAGTACAAAGCAGGGGAGGGGACCACAGAGAAAAAAAGTGTAACTTAGTGAAAAATTATGTGGAACACCCTAGAACCAAGTCAACAACAGCACCTTGTCAGCATCCCACATGGCTGCATCCTAGACCTAGTCCCTCCTTCCTCCGGAAGTAACCAGCACCAGGGCACACAAGCTCAAGGGCTAAGACAGACACCCCATACACCACTTGGTATGTCTTTGTGCAGTTCTTGGTTTGCAGGTTCTCCGCCCTGTGTGTCTTTTCCTTGGTCTCTTTGTTATAGTGGCAGGCCCTGGGATCCATGGACGTCCTCACATCTGGATTTTGCTAATTCATATTTAGAATATTGCACACATCTTTCTTTCTCTTTCTTCCATATCTCTTGCAAAATGGCAGCTGGATGTAGAGACCTGTTCAGAGTAATCTGTGATGCTGAAAAAAGTTCTGAATTTTAAAGTAGATATTGGGACCTGAGGCAAATAACATTAAAAACAAGATCATGATGCTAATGTCCACCAATTGAAGCTCACCAGGCTGTCACCTGTGGTCAGAGTCAGTTTACCTAGATTTCTGGTGGCTCCACAGCCACACAGAAGCATTTCAGAAAGAAACATGGAGCAGTGACCCTTAGAAGATTCTGTCTTTTATTCAATGACTCCACGATGTGAGTCAGGACAGGGGCAAGAAGTGAGGCAGCTTGGTGATTGAGCATCTTCAATCACTTTTGTACTTTTGTCTCAGGGGTGGGAAGATTACTGGAGAGTCACAGTCCATGTTGGTAAAGAGGTTGCTCGCTAAATGGCCATTTCCCCTTGTTCTGGGCAAACCTGGGGTAGGTAATGCCTGGTAAGAAAAAGGTTGGCTCCGTAATTTCTGTTGCCTCAGAGTCAGTTTTTGATATGACCACCATGTGGTCCTGCCTGAGGTTTTTGTTCTATTAGGAGTGCTTTTGTTGACTTGTGGAGATCATGGACGAGCCACCTATTATCAGGAAGGCCATTTCCCTTTCTCAGTTCCTTTCAGGGTTTAGATGAAAACAGCACTGACTTCTACCCATATAAAAGAGAAATTGATCCAAATTTCCAGGTTTTCTTGTGTCTCTAGTCAATTTACACATTAGTATAGATTTTTTTGACAAAGGCCCTTGTTCCCATGTAAACAAGTGCTCCACACATTACCCCAAGGCTGTGCTAAATACCACCATATATCCAAAGTAAAATGATGTTTGAAGTAAGCCATACATCTTTGTTTCAAAAAAAAATATTAGTAAAACGAATACGTGTAAACAGGGATTGAAGTTGATTCAGCAGAGAGAAAACTTGTCCACTGCCACCTATAATCCCATTTAGCAAGAAGTATGTGCACACAATATCACATAGATGGTAACAATGCAAAGGATGGCCAGAACCAGCATTATGAAGTCATAGACATAATAGATGTGAAAATGAAATACATTTCAATAAAGATAGAGCCAAAAGGTAAAATACTTCCCAGGCAAACAATAACTGCAGGCTACATAAAATATTTTTTCTCCAGTATAGGACAAGGCACAGCATTGGCACAACAAAGGAAGTTGGGCTGACCTAACAAATTTCAGCCAAGTATTATACCAATAAGATTTAGATTTTTGTTCCAAAAGGAATGGCTCTTGAAGCATGGTAATAAATAAATATAAAATTGAAGAAGGCCTGCAGCACACTGAAGCTGGGATAAGGAATGCCCCAGTGAACATCTGTTTTACCCATCTCCTTTCTCCTTGTCTAGCATACAGACTTCTTCCAAAATAATCATTCATTGGTGATGTAGCAGCATAGAAAAATATATAAATCTTCTATCATTGCAATAATAATAACAATGAGAAACACAGGAAATATCTGAAATCCAGAACCAAGTAGAGAGGAAAATATTAGCTGGTGTCTTGATGATCTAAATACATCTCCATGCACCTGTTTCTATCCATATCCATCTCCTAAGTCTATCCATGTCAGCCATTTCTTCATTACTGAACCAGACATAATCTTTCCTTAAGTTCTCATTAAAATCATTGAAACTAAGCCTATCAAGAAGATCACCATCCTGAAGGAGTTGAAAATTAAAAACCAATGAATCCCCTGTTGAAAAAAGGATGGATCACAAGATATTTGTGCAATCGTTCTTCAAATTTTACATCTGAATTTTTCCATTTTACCAAATATGACATCTGTATTTTGGTATTGGGAACAGTTTCACATTTCCTCCAACAATTAAATTTCCATTAAAATCTATTTCAAGCTTTTTGTAGGTCCAAAGATAACAAACTTGTACATTTTCATCTGCTTCACCAATAATACCCCATATTGCTAAATCAACTATGTGCATCTGGTACCAGTAGTGAATTTTGATAGCATAAACAAAGGCATCTCTTTTCTTTATCAAAATCAATTTCACAGTAACTGGCTGGCATCACATCATCTTTAAATTTAATATCTAGACCACTAAATTCCATTTCAACTCCTTGAAATGTTTCTCCTAGAGCTTCATGGTAATGACTGTTACTTTTTTTGACCCCACACAGATTAGAAGTGAAAAGTACTTACATGTTTCGAGGCAATTTTGGAAGGGTCCAGCAGTTTTCATCCATAAGACAACTTCTTCTGTATCTTGAAACTGACTTTCCTGCCTTGCTCCAGTTCACCATTCTGAAAACCATCCAGTCCTAAGTGAAAGCCACTCCTAGAATTCTTAACATCCAATCTTGAATGTGAAAATGCAATTAAACCACCGATCAACTTTAGACCAAATGCAAGAGATTGTTTTGGGGCCAGGCCTTCCACTGGGAAACTGGAGACTTTAAGGTCAGAAGTGGCCTAAAAGACTACCATATGGAGCCTCTGCTGGGAACATGTGTTGATGCTCCTCTGCCTGGGCCCTGGGCAGCAGCAGCAGCAGTGCAGCAGAAGCTGACAGGCCAGGAGCGCCCTGCAGAGGCCTCATCCTGAGCGCTCATGCCTGACTGGCCCATCAATTGCTCTGCCTTTGGTGTTTGTGCGGCAGTGATTCGCATCCACAGGACACTGGCAGACTCAAGGCCTGGGCCCAGCTGCTCTGCTGATGCCCCTGCCTTAACAGCTCCTGTGCCGCCCTCCTGATCCTGCCAGCCTCTTTCTCTGACTCAGCCACAACAGCATTGTGCAGATTTAAGTGAGTTTTTGAAAAATGCTTATCCCACCCCCAAAAGATAAAAAATTCATAGGGACAAGGATATCACTTGTTCTCAATTTGAATCTCCCACACACCAGGCATAGAGCTTGCCAAAGGTGACTATATTTTTTGAAAGAATATATAAATAAATTTCTTTCAAATAGGTGAAATAAAAAGTAAATGAAGAAGTAATGAGTTGAGTGGAGTTAAGGAAGTAATTTTAAGAATGCTGTAGAGGGAGGGGTTGACAAAAGACTGAAGACTGGACCATGCGCCCTGATTGACAGACTGTTGGATCCTAGTGCCCCACAGTGCCCAGGAGCTGATCAAGGATAGGAAGCATTCATCACAAGACCTGATGGGGAGTCTTTCCCTGATTGTGTAGTTGGCTGCGATCTATTAGCTTACTTTGGATTCTAGTTCCATACTGTGTATATAGTAATTGTGTGACAAGCCAGAGACCATCTGTCACACAATTACTATATGTGCAAAGACTGGTTTTCAGACTGGATGGTTTTCAGTATGTGCAAAGCATGTGAGCATTAAATAAAGGCTGTTTTCATTTCTTCAGCTCCCTGTGCAGTTCTTTAGCATAATAGAAGATAGATAAGGAAAGCAGACAAACAGACATTTTAAAGCAGATTTTCAGAGTGGTCATCAATATATCATTATTGTAATTCTTCAAAGTTCTTGGTATTTTTTAATTGTATATCCATCAGGAACAAATCTAAGCTTATTTGTCTAAGGTAAGGAATTAAGGAATTTGTTTTTGCCTCTTATTTACTAAACTTTTTTAAAAGTCCAAGTTTTTAGAAAACATTTATTCACATGTCAGGCTTGATGTTGGGGTTACTAAGATAAAAAAAATTGATTTTTATCTCCAGGAAGTTCATTGTACATGGGAAATAGAGATGCACAAACCATGCATTTCTTTACACTGTGATAAGTAATATAATAGAGGTATTCACACAACGTATAAAATTGCAAACAAAGGCTAGAGGCATTTTATTTAGCTTCAAAATTGACTTTGGCAAAGGAGATTTTGTAAGGCAACTGTAAGAGTTTCTTTGTTTGAAGGAAAAGAAAATAGGAATCAGAGGGTGTGTGTGTGTGTGTGTGTGTGTGTGTTTGCAGTATCTTCATGGGGGGGTATAATTGGTATTTCAAGTGTGTTCAAAGCATGTGAAAAGTCATTAAGATTTCATATAGCAGTTTCTCACTTTTCATTCTATATAGCATTTCTGTTTAGTAATCATTGATGAGATGCTGTGGCAGACAAACCGGGGCCATAATGACTCTTTATTCTAAGGATAACGTGAACCCACTGGATTTTATTCAGAATTGCTTCTTAGCTTTTCTTTTTCCTTTCCTCTTTCTTTCTTTACACCACATACTCTTGTTCAATATTCACAAAAAGAATATGGCCTCCTTTAAAAGATTTTGACAATTCTAAATAAACATTATAAAACAATTATGATTTTGTCGATAATATTTTCCCAGTTACTCTATGGTGAATGATTTATTTAATTAAAGATGTCACCCTCCTTTTACCATACCCCCCCAACTCTTAGATGAAATTGTTATATGATTTCTTTGCAGTCACTGTGTTGAAAATAAAAGATTTAGGATCAGTGTGGTTAGTGGATAGATAATTTTCAGAATGAACTTAGGGGATCTGTTAGGAGTTTACTGTGTACTTCACGTAAAAATGATAAATGCCTGAATTGAAATAGTAGTGGTAAGAGCAGAGAGAGCAGGGTTGGTATGGGAGATACTTAAAGAGGTTGGATCAATAGGACTGGGTCAAAGTTTGAATGTGGGTTGGAAAAGATAGAAATGTTCAAGTTGACTGCCCAGGTTCTGACTCAGCCTTTTGGGTAGAAGGTGACCATATTACAGTGTGTTGAAGGGTTAGGTTCAGAAATAAGATAGGAAAAATTCTGAGTGTACCTGGGAATCTATTGATTTAGAGATGGATAATGTATAAAGTATATGGACATATTGACTGTAGCTCAAGAGAGAGATCTGATAGGCAAACAAAGATTTGAAGCTCATTGCTGAACAGACAGTAGTTGAAGTTATAGGATTGACTAAAATGTTCCAGGACAAAGTTAACTGGGATCATAAGAAGAAAATCCCATATTTACAGGGAGGAGGAAAAATAAAACCTGAAGGATACTAAACAGAATATCAGTGTAGTAGGAATTAAAGAAAATTATCAGAATCTTGGGAGATGATAGAGAAAATAATTTTAAGATTTTAAGATTATTCAAGAAGAAGGAGTCAATGTTAAAAGTGATTAAGAAGTCAAGGGGGTTAACCTCTACAATTGTCCATTTAATTTTGATGTTAAAAAAGCATAATGGCCATCATGAGGTGGCATTTTAATTTTTTTCTTTTAAAAAAGTGATTTCATTTAGAAAGAGAAAACAGAACGAAACCAAAAGTATACTGATCACAAAAACATCTACTTAATTTTCTAAATGTTACAAAACCAATTGATCATTTTTATGAAAAGGAAGAGAAATGGGTGTATTTTATTTGCCACTTCCATATCATTATTTCAGTAAATTGTTGATTTTAGTAAATCCATATTACTAAAAATGACAAAACTGCCTTCTCAAATCTTTTTTTTCAGGACATTAGCTGTATTTTCTTTATTATGTTAAGGTATAATTCAGAATGTTATTTTCTAACATATTATTAACAATTCTAGATTCATGTCACAGGGGTTATAGTTTGAAATTTTTCATCAAACTATTAATTCATTTTAAAGCAACAGCAACCAAACCTTGTAGCATCTCTTACGTGATTCACCAAATTAATCAGCAATTAAAAACATCAAGGAAAATGTATTCCCAGAGTGAGAATCTGCTCTTTGATTCAGGTCTTCAAGTTTAACTTCTAAGTATGGGAGACAACATATACAAAGTTAAAATCTGGTGTCAATGAAGACAGGAAAGAGGAAGAAACTATAAAGTTTCTCCTCTATTCCCTAACAATATCTGGTAAACAACAGGTCAACAAGTATTTCAAATTAATGTGAACACAAAGCTCAAAATAGCTTTGGCAATACAGGAGAGCAGAGAAACCACTCAACTGTATGCCAAGGACAAAAAATCAGATGAGAGGGTACAGGTGAAAAAACTGGCAGCAGGAGTAACATTTTGAGATGAGGAAGGAAAGAGATGCTTCCCTGGATTTGCCCACATTCTGAAGCAGGATTGTGTGAGTTATGCTTCCTAGATTTGTAGCACTTACAACATGCATGGCTAGTAACTCTGGAGATGTTAAATCAATTATGTATTTAATCCCAGGTCTCAATAAATTATTTCCTCAATAAATAATCTCTTCAATTAACTAAAGAAGATTCCAAGAATACATAGCATTTCCTATGTGAGGGTATCCTTTGTGAATAAATACATGTCTTCTTATTTCTTTGGTCTCTGTTCACCCAAAGGGCAGAGACAAGACAGCTAAAATGGGATTTATTCTCTCAATAAATTTAGCATTAAGAGTCTTTAGCCTTCAGAACATCTACAGAGCAATGGAATTATCTAATTCATATTAGGAGGGACAGAAGATTGTGTCTCTATAGAGTCAGAGAGGCACTCTAGATACTTCAGAAAATTATAAGCAGAGAACTTTCCAAAATCTCCTATGAAGCTATATCTGGTAAATGTAATTTACTTTCTAATTGACTTAAAATATTTTCAATTGGGAAATGAATTAGAATGTATAACTAAATATTTCAATAATCTAGCACAATGCATGACTTTAAGACTTGGAAAATCACAGCACATGTCAATATAAGCACATGGACACACACATGATTTGTATATTTCATTTAGGATATGACATAAGGAAATGCAAGATTAAATTCTGACATGGAAAATTGTCAAGTCTTCATGAAATTACATGCAGTTGAAGAGATTTAGAAAAGGCTTCATGTCTTACTTGATGTGCATAAATAATTTTTGAAAGAACTGCAAAAAGATACATTGTAAAAGAGGCATAGCTCTAGAAAGTTTATTAAACCAATGATAGCCAAAGGATGCCAACAAAGAAAAAGTATTTCGATTTCTGTGATCCTAAAGAACATCCTAGTTATTATTAGAAATAATAAAACATTATTTCATAAGATTGATTCCCAGTTTTCCAAATGTGAGAGCTGTTGGGAACAAATTAAAAAGCATTAGAAAGTGCATCAAAATCTCTGTTTGGAATGAATAAAATTGACACTAGAGATGTTGAGGCAGTTTCTTAGCTCCTGCTTGTGAAACCCTGGCCACATATGGGTGACTCCTTTCTGACACCCAGCTCCTATCTATTATTCAACCAGATTCATAGGTTGTATGCTACCTAGAAAATAACCCTTCCCTTGCTCCACTTAACCAAAATCTTACATGTTTTCAGGTTGTTTCTGAAATGTCACCTGCTTCATAAAGCCTTTTCTAAATCTCTTCAACTGAACGTAATCTCTCCTTCCACTGCCCTTGTAAAGAATCTCACTTCTCACCTTGTGACATCCATTTGTGTTATTGCCCACACTCCTTTTCAACTTCCTAGAAGGAACACAGTTTCTTGTTGAGATATGTATTCTTTCTCCCCTTAGACCAACATCAGATAGATGGATAAACAGACAACTGATGCTCAAATATTTTATTTTTAATTCAATTAAATTACAGAGAGGAAAAGCAGGCAGGTATAAAAGGATTTTAAAGGACAGACAGAAGACACTTTGGCCAAAATGTTGTTTATCAGAAGTGTGCAAATGGGCCTAAATAGAAGGTATCCTGCCAGTCTATGGATGGACGAATTCTCTTTTGTCCACACATGTTTTTAATTTTTCACTCTTATCACCATGGCTTGTTTATTATATTTGTGTCTTACTCACTTGCTTCCTACAGTTGATTTTCACAATGGTCATGTGCCAGTTGGCTAGAGCATGAAATGTTTCTTTGTGGAAGTCAAAAGTGGTACAATTACAAGGTCATTTTATCTCTGCACTTTTAATCAACCATTTAATTCATCCTGATATTTGACTTTTGTGTACTTCCAACTCATGAACATAATTTTACTTCTGACTTTAGATCCCATTTTAGAAATGTCAGCTCTGAGTTTTGAGTATTATTCTTCTTGGCTCTCCTCACTCTGACTCTTTCAACCTTGGCATCCTCCTTTGTAAGATCATTTTAAGCATTTTTTATTGGATTAAATGTAAAGAAGAGCCAGGGCATGGTATAGAAGACAGTATTTGTGATTGCTTTTCAGTATTACTTAAGTTTTGAATTTTTTTTGTCATCTAGCTCTTCCCCTTTAGTTTGTCAGATGGCTATTTCTGTGCTAAGTGGTTCTGAAGTCTTTGTTAGGGACAGTTCTGTTTCTATAATGATCCCTTAAATCAAGTGCAATATAGAACATTCAAAGATGTGATTTTATCTTCTTCAATTACTCATTCACTCCAAATTCCAATATACAGTATATAAGTAAAACTTCACAGAATTAGTTAAAAGTCTTTACGTGATTAATTTCAAAGTACATGTAAATTTATTTCCATGGAATATCAAGATTAAAAAGATGATATTCTAGAAGGTAATATTGTGGTCCTAAAATAAACTTTGTATATTCTGAGATAGTCTATACCATAGCTTTCAAAAAAATTTAAAAAATGTGAATTGAATTAAGATTCAAAATACATTTTAGGAGGAGTAAATTATGCATTTAAAAACCATTATATGTCTACAGTAGAAAGGATGTGCATAACATTAATTTATTTTAAAATTAATTACATTTAATTAAAATATAGGAAAATATTTCATGATAAGAAAATTAATAATTTGAGAATAACCATTTTTCAATTTGATAAAGGTTGTCTCCAAGCAAACAAGCAAGAATAAAAACATGCACCACCAACAAACAAACAAATGATAAAAATACCTACAGCCAACCACACACCTAATGAGGAAACACTAACTGCTTTCCTTCTAGAATTAGGAATAAGGTATGTTCACTTTTTCACATGTTTTCAACTGAAGCAACTGAAGTTTTACTGAAGCTTCTATTTGAGAAAGTAAAGCAAAAAAGAAAGGAAGGAAAGAAAGAAGAAAGAAAGGAAGGAAGAAAGAAAGGAAGGAAGGAAGGAAGGAAGGGTATTTGCATAAGAAAGAAAGAATTCAAATTACTTTTATTTGCCCAGAAGATTGTCACTTATGGAGAAAAATTACATGGATTGCACAAATATACTTCAAAAATGAATAAGTTAGTTTACTATGATTGCAGGATACAAGATAAATATACAATAAAATTGCATTTAAGTTAGGCACAATTAGACATTGAAATAAAACAAAATAGCATACATAATAGTAAGTTATATATAGTTACAAACATACAAAAAGTCAATTATGAACAATTACCAACAAGACATTTAACTTAACTTTTACAGAAAGAAATGCCATTGAAGTAATGCTCAATATTTTTGTCATTTGGGAAATTTAAATATTAAAAACACAAGATTACAGACATTCCCATTAGAATTTCAAATAGTTAAAAATTAACAAAATGTGATAAAATGCAATCATTAATTTTTATGAGTTGGCAAGGAGAAAGGGAAGGGAGTAAATTTAAGGTATGTTAGGAAGCTTTTAGGTGTGATGGATTGATTTTCATCTTGACTGTATTTATGGTTTCATGGATGTATCTATGTTAATAATTAAGTTGACTACTAAACATATCCAGAGTGAATTAGTAGATATTTTCCAGCTAACCCTGATTTAGAATGCTCATTACAACGTTTACAGGTTTACAGCGAGAGACCAAGAACATATCTTCTTACCTCAAGAAGAATGATAAATTTATAAATCAGGAAAATCATACCTGAACATATATATGATATATTTATGTTTGGATATATGTTTGAATATAACAACTGGTTGTAAATAACACCCCTATTTTAGCTCTCTTCCCCCCTGCCATTTGAAAGATGCTCTCATGGATGTGTACACATGTCAAAATTTATCCACTGTACACTATAATAATTTCTATATATATGGAAATTCTCTTTTCTACTTATGCACAATTAATGAATTTGTGTGTGTGTCATATTTCATCAGTTTCTTTAAAGTTTGGAATTCTAATAGGTATGTAATGGTATCTTAATTTGTGTTTCTCAATTTGCAAAGGATGTTGAGACTTACTTCACACACTTCGTGTGTGTGTGTGTGTGTGTGTGTGTGTGTGTGTGTGTGGTTGTGTATAATATATGTATTTTATATAGGTTTATGTATATGTATATATATGAATTAGGTTCAAAAATTGAACATTAAAATTAAATATTAAATTGCTTCCCTGGTAAAGTTAGAAAATACACACAAACATACATATTCATGTGACATAATTTTATAATTTTCAAAATGGGTCAAAACATAAACACACATATTTATGACACAAATTTATCGTTTTCAAAGGGTTTTGAAACATGACACCTATTTAACAAAGTTGTTTTGAAAATTAAATGAGTTAATGAAATTAAGATATTTAGAATATTATCTAAGCCCAAGGTAATTATTTAAATGCTATATATTCCTCCTGCTTACAATTGGTAGCTCTATGTAGCCATAATGATTTTTAAAATGCTATCAATAAATGTTGTAAAGAAATTTTAATCTTCCCCTGTTAATCCAATAATGTCAATTGGGTAAGTATTACTCTTAAAATCTGCCTCTCTAGATTAATATTTTAATATTCTAAATGTACCTAAATAATGCAAAAAATATATATTTTACATTTTCCTTCAATGGTAAGTTCTTTTGTATATCTATTCAATTCTTTTGTGATTTGTCAATCTACTCTATTGACTTTCCACTATGTAAGTTTAAATTATAAACAATTTTGACATAAATGAAATTGACCTTAGATCCTCTCATGATAGCAGGTCGAGATTCATCTGGCTAAAGTTTTTTTTTTCCTGGTGACACATCTGATCTGTTCACAGTGGAGCAAAAGAGGAAAAATTGATCTAGAAAAAATAATTATACCTTTTCAAAATGCTATTTGATTATTTAAAATTTGTTTTAATGTTTTTATTATCTAATATTGGAAGAGGTCATGTATAAGTAAAACAAAATTTACTTACAATATATAAACAATAGGGAGGCAGAAGAATAAACATCTATAGCTGTAAATCACAGTGTGACAATTTAAATATTTATGTTGCCATGATGACATCCTTAGTGCCTATTTAGAATCGTGATGGACATCTTAAAGAAATAAATATTTCTATCTTATTCAATGGGCATAGACTCACTCTCTCTCTGTATAATATATATGTACATATATGTACATGTAGTGTGTACTGGCATGCAAGTTTTATATGTGCATTTCTATAGAAAATCATAAGTAGACATAACTATGAATATTTTGTATATGTATGTAATATTTTACACTGTATTTATATACAATGTCTGATAATTAGCATATGTATGTTCAGGAATACATCTACATATACATATATATGCTCACACACATCATAGCTTTATTAATATTGTTCATAAACACAACTAGTAAAACACTATGAATTTACTGTGCATAGGCATGTAAAGTATATGTGAATGTTCTTTCACAATGTGCAAATTATAGATATTAAAATTGGTTAGGCAGGATTAAAGAAGTAAATGAGAATTGTTAAATGAGGATTTGGTCAATGCAAATTTTGTGAGCTGTACATAAATTTTGTAGACCTAATGATTTTTGAAAACCATTTCCAAGGCTGTTTATGGCTCATATGGAAATCTAAATGGAATCTTACAGGAACTGGATTAAGGAATTAAGCTCTTGTCAAATATTGCTGGTCTCTGCTTTTTAATTTTTCTTGCCCTCAGAGTTCTCTTGCCTTTAATACATGTTTATACTTTGTAGGCCAGAAGTGGAACTCTCTAGCTAATATTTTTTTCTTCCTATTGTGCAAAGAAATCTTCTTTAATGCTTACATGGTTATTTGAATTTTGTAGTAGAATGCTGTGCACTACAGTTTTGTTTTGAAATGAATGATCCTCTTTTTTTGTTTGTTTCAAGGTAAATGATTTTCTGCAGTTTTGTTGTGCATCCTTAGGAGACGACTCATCCCATTGCTTAGATGTAGAAGGGGATTTTTTTTTTAAATCACTGCTGTGAACAACTAACTGCTTGATCATCAATGTTCCTCTTTTTCTTCTCCTTCCCTTTGTAGTGGTCTTAGTCCGTGCCTGTCCTCCATGGCACATCAGGATTTGACAAACTGGTGCTACTCAGAGTGGAAGCAATGTATTCTTTGTTAGAAAAGTTCCCTCTTTCTCAGAAGTCACATAAACATCTTAGGAAGAATGGTTGATTAAATTGGCTCTGCCAGGAGTTATACTTATCTGAACACATACTTTCTTTGTGTAGGATTTGGAAATTCTACCCAAACCCCACATCCTTTCTCTATAGAAGGTAAAATTAGTCTTGATTTCTTCCTGTATGTGCAAGCTTTGTTCTTTGTGCAGTTTCCATAGAAAGAGTGATTTTCAGTATTCAGGTCTTATCTTTCAGTATGAAAACTTAGTTATTGTTCAGCATTTTTAAACTTCCAATTGGGCCTTTGTCTTCTAGACAGTAAGTAGAAAGTTGTACTTCATAAATGACATTTTACTTCATTATATCGTTTCTTCCACTAAGCCATAGGTTGTGCATACATTATAGTTAGGTGAAATATTTGCTTAGAAGATAGTAAAAATCAGCTGAAAAATGATGTGCTCACCTGCCGAGAGCCTATTCTAAGTGACTTTACTTTTCCTGTAACATTACAGAAAAACGACACTTGGTCTTCTTTAGGACTAGATCAAGGGGATTTTGGAAACCATAGGTTTCTCCAAATACAAGGCAGTGTCTGAACTAAAGGCATACAAAATACTTTTTTGATTGAGTGAATGAAGGGTCAAAAGCAGGAAGAAAAATTAACTTTTGGTTATTTTAAATATTATGAAAATAATTATATCTTAAGTTTACGTGAATGTATAATTTGGAAATGATTATTCTCCTCTATTAACTATTAAGCTTTTGTTGTATTTACACCTATTTTGGAAATTATTCCATAGAGCATGAAAATTAGGTTTTGTATACGTATTTAGAGATTGATTAACAAATTATAATAGATTTTTTAAAAATTATGCTTATTAACCCTGAAAGTCAATCATTGACATTTAAAAAACAATAGTATAAAAATTGTGAAAGGGACATTATTTGAAAGTGGAAGAAGGATTATAATTTTTCCAGGTTACCTTTATGGGGTATAAATGGAATATGTAATATTTTGAGAATACTTTGAATTCTGAAATTTTATCATGTCCAGGTTAGAAATATGCAATGCAATACTATCCTGTAGGTAGAAGCAGCAAGCTATAACTCTCAGTCAACCACACAATCACAAGGGTAAACTGTGGATGCCCCAGCTTACACTTTGTTCCAGCTTACACTGCATTTCTAAGCTATGGTGTTCATTAGATTGAGTATATTAAATGCATTTTTTTCTTCAATTATTTTAATTTCACAATGGGTTTATCAGGATGTAACCCCGAAGTCACGGAAATCTGTAGTTCTCTCCTCTGTGGTATATATATGAATACACACACACACACACACACACACACACACACGTGCACAATTGCTGGGGATCAAACACAGAATCTCACGTGTGCCAGGCAAGTACTCCATCACTGAGATGTGCCCTCTGGTCCCTTTTCTTGGTTTTTAATGTTCCATATGATAAATGTTCTTAGTTCATCATGCTTAGCCAGAAAGTAACAATAGCCTATCATATAAAACAGCCATATTTTAGAGGACATTTGATTAAAAAAACCTGATAATTTTGCCAAAGACAAAGTTTCCAGTGATAACAAAATAAATTCTGGTTGCAGCCAAATCATTTTTGTTTTGCATTGTGCAGATGTCTATAATATTTTTTTTGGATAAATGCTTTCTGTCAAATTGGCAATTTTGCTTTTTCTTTCTGAAAATTTCTTTGGAATACAAATGAAATTAGATTTGTTTTTTTGGGAGGAGGGGTACATGTGAGGAAAAATGTCTGTATTATCTATCACTTGGTATTCCCCACCAGTCCTTCATGTTGTATTAACTATGTTTTTGCACATTGGAAATAATTCCTTATAAATCCAGCTGGCTTTCATGTCTCCATTATTGGTTTACAATTTGTTTCAGTTATATATAATCATGGAGCAGCCCCTTTAGTCAATAAGATGTTGGTAATGTTTTGTTGCAAACTATAAGGATGCTATAGGTTTTATTAGTTACAAATAGCTATTGCTAAAAACTAGCAATAGCATATTTATAAAAAGCCCTGTAAAATAGCAATATCTTTTTCCCATATAGCAATACTCAGGCAAAAATTATATTTTCTGTCTGTAAATATTAGTAGATGAAACATTCAATAGCTAGCCTTGCTAAAATATTCTCTAGGAAATGAAAAAATAAATGTATTTTGAACCCTATAGAAGAAAGAGAAGCACAATGTACCTTCACTTTTCTAATTTTACCTTGTTCTACTAAATATCAAGTTTTTGCTATGAATTTTGTCAACAGTATTTTAATAACTCTGCTGAAATTTCAGATACAAGTCTGTGATTACCTCCTTATTTATGTATAAATAGCACATCATTGGTAAAACATATACATGGATGGTGATTATTTATATATATATAAATGTGTTACAAGGAATTTCTTCTTGTAACCAAATTAGAAAAGTATATTCCTATGGTCTATGATATAAATGTAGCTTATTTCAGGACAAACTACCTCTAGTCATTAGATTGTGAACTTTAGGAAATTTATGAAAGTATATTTTCACTAATCTTAAGTTCCATGATAAATGGTGTCTGTATTTGAGAAAAATCAAGGCATTTTAATTTAATTTTGTTTTAGTTTTGCAGTGCTGTGGATATAGTGCAAGGTCTCACATATTCTAGGCAAGTATGTACCATTGAGCAACATCCCTAGCCCGACACTTCTATTTATTATTTATATTCCTTAAAAATCATGACTTTTCATTCATTAAGCTACTTATTTTGAGATAATAGTAGCATACATTTGTTTTAGTCAGCTTTTTTGCTGCTGTGATCAAAATATCTGCCAAGAACAATTTTAGAGGAGAAAAAGTTTATTTGGCACTCATGGTTTCAAAGATTTCAAATGGCCAACTTTATTGTTCTGGGTCAGATGTAAGAATACCATGGCAGAAGGTTATGGCAGAAGAAAGCGGTTCAGGACATCCAACCAGGAAGCAGAGTAAGAAAAAGTGTACTCATCAGGGACAAAATACATGTCCTAAAGGCATACCCCAATGATCTACCTCCTCCAGTCATACTCCACCTGTATTTAGTTACCACCCAGTTATTCCCTATTGGGGGATTAATTCACCAATTTGGTTAAGACTCTCATAATCCATTATTTCACCTCTAAACCTTGCATTGTCTTGCACATGAGCATTTTCAGGACTCCTCACATCTAACCAACAGCAATATTCAATTATAAAGCTAATGCATAATAGATCTTATCTATCCTTTATCCACTCACCACTATAGTAACATCTTGTCAGACTGTAGTACAATATCACAACCTGAATATTGACATTTGTTTTAATCAGTTTTTCTATATTGTAACCAAAAAATCCTGACAAGAACAAAGTGTATTTGGAGCTCATGGCTTTAAAACCCTAAATATAACTTCACCTTTAGAACTTTAGAGGTCTCGGTCTATAGAGAGCCATTTCTATTGCTCTGGGCCCAATAGAAATGGCAGAAAAGTATGGTGGAGGAAAGTAGCTCAGGACATGGCCATCAGGAAGCAGAAAGCAGTTCCACTTTCTAGGGATAAAATATATTCCCCAAATGCCTCCCACAATGACTCACTTGCTCCAGTCATACTCTACCTGCCTAGTTACCACCCAGTTAATGCATTCAAGTGGATTAATGCACTGATTAAGTTAAGGCTCTCATAACATAATCATTTCACCTTTAAAGTTTCTTGCATTATCTCACATGAGTTTTGGGGGACCACGTAATATCTAAACCACAACATGATGCAGTTAAGATACAGAATATTTCTCTAGTCACAGAGATCTCTCCTGTGGCTTTTACATAGCTATAACCATCCCCTCACCATATCCATTGACAACCACTAATCTATTGTCCATCTCTATAAATCTGTCACTTCGAAAACATTATATAAATGGAACTCTACAGTGTAGGATAACTTTTAGGATTGTTTCTATTTTTTCCCTCAGCATAAATCTTTTGACATTTATTCAGATTCTTGAATGAGCATAAATTTTTATTTTTCTGGGATAAATGCCCAGGATGCAATTGCTGAGTCATATCATATTTGCATGCTTAATTTTTAAGCAAATGCTAAATTCTTTTTCAAAGTAATTGTGCCATTTTATATCTCCATTAGATATGCATAAGTGGTACAGTTTACATTCTCAACAGCATTTTGCATTGTCACTATTGATTATTTTAGTGATTCTGATTGGTATATAGCCATATTTGATTTGTGGTATTAATTTGCATTTTCCATTTACTAATGATGTGAAACATCTTTTTATATGGTTGTTTGTAGGCTGTATAGCTTTTTTTAATATAAATTCTCTGTCCATACCTTTGTTTGTTATTGCTGTTGCTGTAGTTTTAAGCATTCTTTGTGTATTCTCAACCCTAGTACTAAGCTGAATTTGTGATTGGTAAACATTTCTTCAAGTCAGTAGCCTGTCCTTTCATCTTCTTTAAAGAATGTTTTTCTAAGTAAAATGTTTTAATTTCAATAAAGTCTAACTTACTATTTTTTTCTTTTCTGAATCATGGTTTTGGTGTCAAATCTAAGAACTCTGCCTAATCATAGTTGTGACAAATTTCCTATAGTTCTCTCTAAATATTATATCATTATATCTGTTACATTTAGGCCTCTGATCTACTTTGAGGTGATTTTATATGAGATTTGAAGTTTATATTAAGGTCTTATTTTTGTTTAAGGAAGTATAAATATCACAACACCATTTATTGGGAAATTTAAGTTTCTTCTATTGCTTTGATTTTTTAATTTGTCAAAAATGGAGTATATTGTAGTTTGTATTAATTCCATGTTCCCTTTTCTGTTCTATTGTACTATGTGTGTTCTGCAAATAATAAAACAGTCTTGACTGTTGTAGAGATATAATAAATTTTGAAAGTGATTAGATTTCTTGTTTTATTCTTTTTCAAAATTATTTTGCCTATCCTAGTTCTTTGGTTTATTCATAAACATTTTAGAATAATTGTGCCTGGGGGCTGGGGATGTGGCTGAAGTGGTAACACCCTCACCTGGCATGCATGGGGCGCTGGGTTTGACCCTCAGCACCACATAAAAATAAAATAAAGATGTTGTGTCTACCGAAAAGTAAATAAATAAATAAATATTTAAAAATTCTCTCTCTTTAAAAAAAGAAGAATAATTGTGCCCGTATTTATATAGCTTGCTATGATTTTGATGAAATTTTATGAAACAAGTATATAAATTTGTAGGAAATTGCTATATTTCCTCTCTTGTTTCCAATCCTTCTACATTGTATATTGTCTCCTTTATTTAGGTTTTCTTTGGTTTATCTCTGTTTCATCAATATTTTTTTGATTGAACATATAAGTCCTGTCTATTTATTTTGATTTACAGTTTTATTCTGAGAGATTATTAATGGCCCTGTATGTTTAACCTTTATATTTACATGTTTATTGCTAGTGTATAGATATAGAATTAATTTGTATATATTGGTCTTATATCCTGAAACATTGATGGGCTCAGTTACTAGATGTAGAAGATTTTATCTCTTTGATTCATCAGACAGGTTTACATAGTGAACTGAAAATAGTACAAATATTTTTTCTGATCCACATTCCTACTATTTTCTTTCTTGCATTATCACAAAATCTTTCAGAACTATGTCAAATAAGATTAGTGATAGAAGTCATCCTTATTGTATTGCTATCCTTAGGGATAAGGCATTTATTCTTTCTTCATTGACCATTTGGTAGTATTTTCCAGTAAACCATCTGGGCCTTGAGAGTTACAGATGTATTCAAATTATGTATTTCATATTGGATGGGCGTGGTTGTCCTTTAAAAAACACTGATCTATTTCATCCTGTTGTCCAATTTATGAATGTATGGTTCTTCATTGTACTGCTTTATTTTCCTTTGGGTATATTTTGAAATTCTATTGATATGTCATTTTCTTATATTGGTAATTACTTGAAATATTGCTTAGTTTGACTATTTGAGTTGTTGGTCATAGATTTTTTAATTAAAATTTGTATATGTGGGTATTATACAATTATACTCCTGAGATTATTTAAATCTTAAAGTTTATTTTGTTTTTCTCAGATTCTACTCTCACAGAGGAAGGGGTTGTCCTATCTAATTATATGCAGGGTAGAGTAGACATGCAGATTTCTCAATCTGAAGTGGGAAGAATGCCTGGTTTTCCTCTGGGCCCCTTTGATACTACCAGTGATTAAGAAAAACAGGAGTGCCGTGTTATTGCTCCTCCACTACCACCAATGGGGGATGACTTCATTTCTACTGGAAAATAGTGAACAATCTGGCTCTCTATCGACTATTCAAGGACAGCACATGGGTGAATACAAAGGAATTATGTAACATGAACAATAACTTATCAGAAAAAAAGCATGTTGAAACAACAACATATTTTTCCAAATAAGTGATTATTGGAGAATTCCAATGCACACTACAGGGGTTAGAAAATAAACTTAGGAAAATTTATAACAAGGAGGAAAATGATGAAATATAAAGCCTTGGACTCTCCTTTCCATGATACACAAACTGTTTCACTAGTGGTAATTAAATTGATGCCATTTGTGAGAAATCCACAAACTAGTCAGAATTTCCCTGCATCCAGGTGAAAGCAAAATCAACCACATCAAAAGTAGTAGAGAGACTGGAGACACCCTGTGGTCCCTTTCCCTTGCATGGCACCATGTAACAGAAGAAAACCTCAACTCCAGGTTTCTCTCTAAGGAGGAAAAGGTTTTGATTACACATCCAATATTGGAACTTTTCCTAGTGCTGCCTGAGAGATTGGCTTGGGCCTTTGACAGGATCCATCAGCAGGGAACAAAGGAGCATGGCACTCATCATAGCTTTTGTTCATAGCCCAATACAAAGCAAAGAGAGAACAAATAATCAAAATGCTCCCTGCGAAGGAAAAGTGTGGAACGTAGCATAAAACACTCCAATTTCTCCAAGTCATACCTGGGGGATTGGATTTGGTATTATCTATTGTTGAACACTGATGACAACATGGCCTGCTCTAGATAACTAGGTGCCACTAAGAACAAAATCTATGGTTCTGACCATCACAACTGTTTGAGGGGTCCACAGAATCTCTGGCTGGTTTAATCGATGATGTATCTTCTCCTGTGAAAAACCAATCTATGAATAGAAAAGGTAGCAAATTTTCTCTTGTGTGCATATGAACACAAAGAGTAAAAGACAATGAAGAAAGAGAAACAGTATTGAAACAAGGAAGAAGGTAAAATCACAGAAACTGACCCAAATTAAGCAAAGATATATGAATCTCCAAAACAAGAATTTAAAATAACTACCATTAAATTGTTCAATGAGAACAGGAGAACAATAAATGAATAAAGTAAAATAGTGGCTGGAAATTTGTCTCAAATAGGGAAGGAAATGACATTTAAATCCAGGAATTCCAAAGGACTAGAAAGAAGGATAATTCAAAGAAGTCCAAACTGAGATATAATCATATCGCCAGTAGTTAAAACAGAGAATTTTAACAACAGTAGTAGAACACCAAACCCCCACGTATAAGGAGATTGTCCTAAGACTAAAAGCAGATTTTCAGCAAAAATCCTGCAAGATAAAAGAAGTGGGATGATTTATTCAAAGCACCTCAAGAAAAAAAAATAACATAGCAACCAAGATTACTATACTTAGCCAAATTGTCCTTCAATAATGAAAGGAAAGACAAGGACATTTACAGACGCCCCCACAAAAATGCTGAGGACTTCTTCGGCATTTTAAATAATGTTTGTGTTTTTGTTGTAAAAACAGAAAAAAAATTTCTAACATTCCTAGGGAATCACAAAAATCCCAAATGACCAAAACAATCTTAAGAAGGAATAGCAATGCTGGAGGTATAGTACTTCATAACTTCAAAATATATTTAAAAGCTACAACAACCAAAGAGTATGTTAATAGCAGATGTACCAAAGGAATAGAACAGAGAGCAGAAATAAACCTATACTTACATGGTAAGTCTTCAGGAGAGATTCCAAGAATACACAATTGGAAAAGGATAGTCTCCAACAAAAAATGTTGGGAAAACTGGATATCCACATACAAAGTGTGAAATTATACACTTATCTTATATTGTGTGGAAAAAATACTCACCATGAGTTGAAGATTTCAACCTACAATCAGAAACCAAAATCTCTGGAAAAAATATGGAGGAAAACCTTTATGACATTGGTCTTGGTATTGACTTCTTGGATATGGCACCAAAAGCACAGATTTAAAAAAAGCAAAAAAAAAAAAAAAAAAGAAAAGAAAACAGGCCAGTGTAACTACATAAAACCAAATCATTTCTGCAATGCAAAAGGAACAATAAATATAGCAAAAACACAAGCTATAGGATGGAAGAAAATGTTTGCAAACCATATGGTAGGCTATTAAAATCAAAATTATATAAAAAGATCCCACAACTTAATAGCAAAAAAATAATAATTCAATTAAAAATGGTCTAAGAGTTGAATAAATATTTCTACAAAGGGAAATAAATTCCCAAGAAATATATGGAAAGATGTCCTTTTCACGAATTGTTATGAAATTGTAGAATAAGATATCTCTTCTCATTTGTTAGGTTAGCTATCTTATGGGGAAAAAAAGAAGATAGCAAATGTTGGTGAGGATATGGAGGACATGTAAACTGTGTATACTTTTGTACTGTGAATGTAAAATTATATGTATGCTATAAAAACAACATGTAGTTTTCTCAAAATAATAGAACACCATATCAACTACCAATGCCACTTCTGGGTTATGTAAAATATAACTTAAATCATGATCTTGAAGAAATATTGGCACTCCTATGTTCTTTGCAACACTATTCACAATGGTCAAGATGTGGAAACCATTTTACTCTCCATTTCCCAACAAAGTAAAAAGAACACAAATGAATGCAGCTGTAGAAGATAATGCTAAGTGAAGTTAGCCAATCCCAAAAAACAAATGGCGAATGTTTTCTCTGCTGTAAGGTGACTGACTCATAGTGGGGTAGGGAGAGGAAGCATGGGAGGAATAGACAAACCCTAGACAGGGCAGAGGGGTGGGAGGGAAAGGGAGGAGGTAGGGGGTTAGCAATGATGGTGGAATGTGATAGACATCATTATCCAAAGTACATGTATGAAGACATGAATTGGTGTGAACATACTTTATATACAAACAGAGATATGAAAAATTGTGTTCTATATGTGTAATAAGAATTGTGATGCATTCCACTGCCATGTATTTAAAAAATAAAAGCATTTTCTTTTTTAAAAAAAAACATATGGTATATACATACATGAAATTTTTCTACTTTAAAGAGAAGAAAATTCTATAATATATGATGAGATGGATAAACCTTGGTGATATTATGCTAAGTAAAATAATCCAGTCAAAGAAAAACAAATACTATATGATTTCTCTAAGTGAGTTTCTAAGAGTTATAGAAGTAGAGAGTATAATGATAATTACCAGGCGGTTGGTAAAACGAGAAAATGGGGAATTGATAATTTAAGAGTATCCAGTCTCAGTTATGCAAAGTGAATAAGTTAGACAACTACTGAATAATGGTCATGTGCTGTACAATATCATTTTGGTCAATAATGAATCACATATTCAATGGAGATCTCATAAAATTCTAATGGAGCTGAAATTTTCTATTACCTTGTATTTTTACTGTATTTTTCTGACATGTTTAGAAAAATAAACATGCATGTTTATGTAACTGTGTTACAATTGCTGATAATATTCAGTACAGTAATATGCTATGTAGTTTATAGCCTAGGAGTGATAGATTATTTCATATGGCCTAAGTGTGTAGAATGCTTTACCATGTAGGTTTGTGTAAGTACAGTCTGTGATGTATGCACAACAGTAAAAATCATCTAATAATACATTTTTATCATTATGTGACACCTGAAGGTAGTGAATATAACTCAATTGGATTGTGTTCCTACTAAAAAAATATTACATGGTACTCTGAAAAATCTTTAAAAGGTAGATCTCATGTTAAGTGTTCTTATAATAAAAATAAAACTAAATCATATTAATGTGAAAAACAGACTTGAGAAACAGATGAAGAGACAGCTATGAATTTAATATTATTACCCAATGTAGGGTGATAGGTCAGGATATATGGAGAAAAAGTAGCAATCAACCAATAATAATTACCTCAATTAAAACCTTAAAGAATTTAAAGAAACCTGGGAAATTTAGAAAATGAAATTTAACAAAGAACTCAGGAAAACTCTTTTTTTTAAGAGAGAGAGAGAGAGAATTTTAATATTTATTTTTTAGTTTTTGGCAGACACAACATCTTTGTTTGTATGTGGTGCTGAGGATTGAACCCGGGCTGCAAGTATGCCAAGCAAGCGCGCTACTGCTTGAGCCACATCCCCAGCCCCAGGAAGACTCTTTTAAAATATATCAGTTAAAGTTCTGACTTTTAAAATTCTCAAAAATACACATAGACAAGAAAAGTTAAAAAATAAAAGTTAAAAATAGAATTAAATTACCATTAATTATATACAATATGATTTTTCTACTTAGAACACCAAGAATACTTGAATTAATAAGAAAATTTCTTTAAATTTCTAGTTTCAAAATACTTTAAAGATTTAATATCATCCATAAAATGATAATGATCACATTTATTTGGCTCTTACTATGTGCTTACTTTTTACTTAATAAAGTGCTTTGCATAGATTATCTCAAAGCAGTATTATGATATATTTATGATGTTATTATTTTCATTTTACAGATAAGAAAATGGAGGCAAAGAGAAATCATGAAACCAGTCCAAGATTACAACACTGGTAAGTAACTCATGAACAGTACACAAATATTTCTACTCTCATACAAAATACAATATTTAATTTCTAGGAATTTGACTTACATGATCACAAAATTAAGCTTGATTGGAACATAGAAGGTAGGAATCGAGAAGAGTTACAGGAGCTAGGAATCCTTAAGAATTGTGACACCTGGCCCCCTAGAGAAATCTTCAGATTATTTCAGGTTTTCCCTCCTGTGTCTTTACCTTCAAAGTTTGGAAGATAAACTATCTTGGTGCAGCTTGGGGCAAGTGTCTACTCCTGTGTTTTTCATTGGCATGAGAAAGTAGTGGAAGATCATTGATTAGAAGCCTCACTACAAATACATGGATTGATTGGGCAAGCAGAATTAGGCAGGGAAAGGGGCTCAAAAAGAATTAAATTCGGTGTCCATTTAAGACCCCAATTCTTTAGAGGAGAAGAGCAGAGCTAGGTGGCAGCGGGCAGTGTAAATGTACAACCACAGTAATGAAAGGATTGATTTTGCTGCTGGAACCTGAACAAATTCTCTGCTTTCAAGATTATTCGAGGGTTCTCATGTGGGTAACAGTCTATCTCAGATTCATTCTAAGTGGCTCTTTCTCTTTCTATCTTGAATCAAATGAAAGACTCTGCATAGAAGTATACTCCAGAGAGTTTGAAGGATTCAAATATTGTTTTTTTTGCTTGGTCAAACTGGTAACTTTTGAAAGTACCACTCTTATGGTACTATCAGTCACTGCACGGAAGTTTAAATTTTATGAACAGAATATAATGTATAATTAAATTGCTGCTACTTTGGTGTCATCTATTTTATGAGCTTTAAGGGGTTTTTAATTTGGATCATGTTGTTATTTAATGTGCCCTAAGAAGGACTTTGACTAGACATATTATTATAGATACTAGAGAAATTTAAAGATAAGCCTCTTAAGTAAATGTTTTGTGAGAACAAAATTTCTCACCTTTGGCACTACTGAATTTTGAGGGCAGATAATTGTTTGCTTAATGTATGGAAAGTGTCTTATGTAATTCTTGTAGAAAATTTACTTACATCTCTGGCTTCTACTTAAGAGATATCAGTAGCATCCTTAAAGATGTTGCAATAACAACAACAAAAATATCTCCAGTTATTGTTGAATAATCCCCAAGGGAAGAAATATTGCCAGTACTCCATTATGCAAGATGAATAAGTTCTAGAGATCTGCTATTTATATCTGCATGATGATGTTCTCCAGTCAATGATGGACCATGTATATGATTATACCATGGTGTTCTCATAATCTTATAACAGAGCTGAAAATTTCTATCAGCTAGCAATTTTACTGTTACTTTTCTATGTTTAGACATATTTAGATACACAAATACTTAGCACTGGGTGGCAGGTGCCTTCAGTATTCTGTATGGTAACATGCTGAGCAGGCTTATTGACTAAGAGCAATAAGTGGTATCAGAGAGCCTGGGTGTGTAACAGGCAACATCACTTAGGTTTGTGTAAGCACACTCCATGGTGTTTGGATAATAACAAAATTGTCCAACAATGTTCCTGAGGCTTTATCCCACCATTAAGTGACACGTGACTGTGGTGAAAGGCACTGAATGGACCTACCATGGTAGATAAAAGAGGGACTTCTTGACAATGGACTAGTAGAACACATTCCATTCACAGTGCTCAATAAGGTTAAGAGGACAAATTTCTACCAGTGTAAGAATTTTCAGTTTTGGTGTTCCTTAGGAAATTGGCATGCATACTCTTTACTTAGCAAGCCATGGTAGGAAGTGATTCTTAACTGTGGAGGCACAGTGATATTAAGACATTAGACTTTTAAAATAATACTGATTCTCAGGCCACATTCTTGATGAATTACATTAAAAATTCTGGTGGTTGCTATATTTTGGAACTGAAATGTTCCCCAAAGGTCCATGTGATAAAGTCTTGGTCTCTAGGCCATGGGAATACTGGGTGCTGATAGAGCCATAATGACAGGGGGTCTAGTTGAGGAAAGTTAGGTCAAGGGGTCATGAACTTGAAGGAGCAATTGGAAGCAAAGCTCCTTCCTCTCTTCTTTTTTTGCTTTCTGGCTTGGATGAGGTGAACAGGCCACATCTTCCATGAGCTCTGCCATGACACTTTGCCCCCATGAGCCTAAAGCAACTGGAGCAGTGGCCATGTACTAAAACTTCTGAAATCCTGAGTCAAGCTAAATCTTTTCTCCTTTCATCATTTCAGGTGTTTTATCATAGTGACAGAGAGTTGACTAATACAATGTTATAAACAATTTTTTTTAAAGTCCGCTAAGGGATCCTAACATATAGCAAATTGATATAAACTAATATGAAGTGAATCTCCTTGAAAATTCACCCAAATCAAGCCCAGGAATGTATGCAAGAGTATATAAAATTTATCACAACTGATTTCCTGCTTTACTACTTATAAGCTTGCAAGAATTGCATCATTTACAGAAGGCCCAGTGACAAAGTGCTCCAGTGGTTCAGTTACAACATCATGGCTCCATTGCACCACTGGTTGATAATAAACTAAGAAAAATAAACTTTGGAAAGAAAATTTACAGACTAGGGTACTTTCTGATAAACTGGTAATTTAAATATCTATGTAGTTCTATTTATCAATATTGGATATAACTCTGTATGGATTCTGACATTGTACAAATTAAAATAGAAAGCTAGGTATTGTATTTTTAGCATTATTCAGACTTCAACATCTGTGCTACACAAATGGCCCTGGATTTAACAGGAGAACTAATTCATTCTCAATCTGCTTTTGACTTGTAGATCTAACTTGGAAGCAATTTTTTTCATAAGAGAATTTAAAATAATCAAGTATATATATATATATAATACAGGAGTCCTTAATATCAGTCAAAGATATTCAGACTGGGTGTACTGGGTCAGAGTTATACAAACTAATTACAAGTATTTGTTTCTTGGGGCTTATTCTTAGGAGAAAAGGAATAAAGAACAGGATAAAAATGAAACAAGAATGTGGCTCCTGTATGCAGCACTCTGTAGCCCAGATTACAAGGCAAATTTAGCCCCACTTTGAGGTAACGTGGACCACATTTGTGGACTCCCTATCAGTATGTCATCAGCTTATTTGGGGAGGAGGGAAACATCTCTGAGATTATGTTTTGTTGAGTGAAATTCTATGGGTAAAAGGTATCTGGTTGGTTATCAGCTAACATGCAACAGCAGCTATGGAACTAGTGTGCCCATTGACAAGGAGGATATGGGCCAGTCACCAGGAAAATTCATTGAAGTACATAACATAGTCACCTCATTTCATTTAATATTTTCAGATGCAGCACTTTAAATATTGGATCGAGGAACTTGAACTGGACATACAACTTTAAGATATGTACATTTTGGTACATTTAAATCATGTACAATCAAATCTCTATTATTTTCATGTGGACTTATGAGACATTATGAATCAGTGCTGAAGGTATACTGCTCATGAAGATACCCACATACTTCCAAAATAAAATATGCGCTTTTATGTGGCTAAACCCCTTCCCCTTCTAAACTGAGAAACAGAAATCTCCAAAATAAACAAATATTTCATAGAGCTCATGCATTCATTTACCCAAAAAATGTTTATTTATAATACCTTCTACATATTTAACAATGCTATGTAATTTTTAGCTGAAAGTGCAAAAAGCAGATAATTTCTACAGGCAGTTCTCCAAGTTGTGAAGGATGATAAATTTAAATCCCTCCTACTAGCTTAGGAGGAAATAAGTGCTATAGGGAAATATAAAGAAGGATAATGGGATGGGAAGTGGTAGGTGCTATTTGAGATCAGAGGGGTTAGAAAGGCCTTTCTGATAAGTTGATTGCTAAACAGAGAGCTGAGCATGTGAGGAGCAAGCATTACAGACACAACATTTCCTAGATAAAAAGTGTTTGTTGAAAACACATAACACAAAATGCTTTAGTGAATCTGGGGGTTCTTCATGAAGGCACAGACAACTCTTACAGTTAACATGACATAGCACCAGTGGATGCCCATCACGGTCTACATTAGTGACAAGTGGTCTCTGAGTTATACCAAAGGAAAGAGGCAGCAACACAGACCTGATGTCTTATTTAAGGACACATGCTCTAGAGTTTGATTTAAAATAATAAAAGAGATTGCCTACTGTAGGTGCTAAGGAACTGTTTTAACTCTGATGCATGACCAATAAAACAAATCCTCATTATTTTCTCTATAACATTTAGGAATAATTTTATCATAATTTAGTGCTTATAAAATCTATTTTTTCCCTTCTAAAACATCGATGAATATAAAGGGGCTACTGATTCTAAAAAGTTTCACTTAGATGGACATAACTACTTCAATCTTGGAAAACAAAACAACATAACTACATTTTATGACTACAAAAGGGATGAAGAATGATGTTAAATGAAACTCTCCATGGGATCTCATAAAATGAATTAAGTAG
This sequence comes from Ictidomys tridecemlineatus, assembly GCF_052094955.1. NCBI lineage: Eukaryota > Metazoa > Chordata > Mammalia > Rodentia > Sciuridae > Ictidomys > Ictidomys tridecemlineatus. The sequence goes on along the minus strand of NW_027522379.1, from coordinate 196,205 downwards.
CAATTTTAGACTAAATTGTAATCAAGGAACCAAATATTTACGTAATTTATTAACTATGTAGAAACTAAAATTTTTAAAAAGTCGTGGCACATTATTGACAGAGTTCTTACAACATCCTAATGGAAAAAGACATAAAAAACTTTTTTCTATACATTTTCAATAAAAATACCTTTCAACTGCTTAAAGCAGCTTTTAAAAATATCACTGGTGTTTTATTTAAATATAAGAAAGTGTTTTGTTTACTTAATCATATTATACCTGTTACACTCAAATTTTTAAAATGTGACATATGCAACATAATAAATTGCATATAGAAATATTAAAAGGTTGTTGGAAACATTGGCTGTTTACCAAAGCACATAGTTAGGCTTTATGTTTAAAATGACATTCAAATAGCCTAAATCATTAATGGAAAATCAAGCCAAGTTACTACAATAATGTCCTTTGTTAGAATTTGAGACGCTTTTTTATTCTTATTGTCAGATTTCTGAGTGAAATAATTGTTGTTGGGAATAAATGGAAATATTTAATTTCAAATAGTATCATCTGTGAGTCAATTACTTAGAGTGTTATGGGCAGATGGTTTAATCAGAGAATTGAAGCAAGATGAGTCTTTCTAGCTCTTTATCACTAACAATACATGGCTTTACAGATCTAAAAAGATTCCCTGAATTTTGACTTATGAACCAAAAATTATATCTGCTGAAATTTATATTTGGAAAAGCCCAGATTGTGTGTGCTACTGATGGTGTATATACCTCTCTTCAGGTTTTATTTCAATCATATCTATGTTAAAACAGGTTAAAGTTTTAACATAGATTATTTTCAGAATCTAAAATATTCCTCTAGTCTTGAGCAAAACTCATTTATCCAAAGTTATTCTAAATAATGATTCCAGAATAGATATTTTCACATTCAATGTTAATCATGAATGTTATAGAAGTACATTTATTTTAAATTATTGGGAGAAATAACATTAAGATATTGGTAAAAAAACTCCATCTCATATTCACATTTTTAAGTGAAATATATGAATCTTCAAATAAAGACCTCTAAGTAAGAGATTAGTAAGAATACTATTCTACTCACTAGAAAAATAAATCTATGCAACAACTGAAATTATTTGAAAATTCCACTATCAATTGTTTGACACTAGAAATAAGCAATTAGACATACTTACTGACCTAAAAATATTCTTGAAAATAATGGCAATTGATTCATCAATTGATAATTCCAAATATGCATTTTCTATTTTTTAAATACATTCCATTCTTTTCATCAGGATGTTGTTTTTGTAACATGAATTAAATCCATGACATCTGCATGACTGTGATCATGCTAATCTAGCATTTGTATACTAAGATTCATGAACTCAGGTCAAAAAACATAATATAATATGAAGGCAAACTAAGAATAGTGTTTAGGTTATTTTTCTACCAAATGGTAAAAAAATATGCTGTGTCTTCCTTTAAAACATGTGACTTTCAGAGATTTTGGGGTAGAGTTTATATGAAGTGAAAGATATATATCTGTGGGCTCAACCAAATTATAAAGATTTTATTTAAATCTTTTTAATAATTGAATATCTAAGTGCCCAACACAGTGTCAAGTCATATTCTTTTTTATGGTGAGAAATATCCAGTCACTCAAGCAAAGACTTTTTATAAGATTCCCTAATTTATAATGGAAACAGCACCTCAGTAATGTTTAGTTTAGTATCTAAATTGAGAGTTGAATATTACTGAGTTATCCAGAAAATAGGACAAATGATTCTAGAGGATGATGAATCATATGTCTAATAATCTGAGGATTTTTTAAATCTTTTTTGTTTCTGAAAGAGTAGATTAAAAACCTTGAAAACTTTCAGCAACTCTAAGTAAACTACATTAAAATCTTGACTAATAAACTTTTAGATAAGAACAAAAGCATAAAGGAATGAAATCAGAAGCATGATTAGAAAGTATGCTGACCATAGATTGGTTGCTTTGATCCTACATTTAAGTAGTCTACTTTAGGAAAAGTTTATGAGGTACCATAAAAGTGGACAAAAAAAATACAAGCAAAACAGGAAAGGATAAGGTCACAGATGATATCTTTCTTACATAATGTTCCCTCACTAGCCAAAGATGTGGATCCTTCCCCAGAAACAAGAAATTCCTGGAGAAAATAGCCAAGTTATTTTTACTGAGGTAAGCTTGTGAGGAAAATACCTGAGAAAATCAAGATACAGGAGGAAGGATTTACATTGGCTCACAATTTCCGAACCTTCAGACCATGATCAATTGATCAATCTGTGATGAGGCAGAAAACCATGGAAGGAAGGGTCACATCATCAGCAAAGGTGGTCACATCATTGAAGCCAGGAAGTGGAGAGAGCAAGCAAGAAAGGGGCTGGGGACAAGCAATATTCTTTCAGGGAACACCCCCAGTGACCTACTTCCTCCAACTAGCTCCCACACCCTGCAGTTTCTACTACCTCCCAATAAGCCATCAGCTATAAATAATCAATGGATTAATCCATTTGAAGATGTCAGATCCCTCCTGATCCATCCCTTTCTAAGAGCTCCACCTGTGCACATTGCTGCACTGGAAACCAAACCTCCAGAACCTCTGGGAACCTTCCAGAGTCAAACTATAAACATTGCTTCAATTATTTATTGCTTAGATTACTTATTGTTAAATATTCTATTGATTAGATTATTTATCATTAAAACTGGAGTGTACCTTTTGTCCCACAATGGATTAACATGGAAAGAGGAAAGTATAGTGGTTGCATTTCTTAGCTGAACCCCATTTTTTCTTTATAATGAGTTGCTGCTATAGAGAAGTTGTAAGTTATTAAGTCTACACTGTGACATAATCCTCTTATCATTTATATGAAAATATGATGCTGACATAATTGAATAATTTAATTAACTTTTCATTTCTACTTATCACACTAGTATTTCGTGTTTTTATATATTGGATTTCTAGCAATAGTTCTCTTTTTTTCTTTAATGTCTTGATTCCTAGAAAACCTATGAGCAAGCAAAAAAAAATAACAAAATCAATGATAAAGAGCATAATCTAGAGAACTCTCAAATCTGTGATTGATTTTTTTGGTTTCTACTTTTGACTTGGTATGATCTTGCCATTGGAATACCTTCTGTCTTAAAGGAGAAAAGATGTTTGTTTGCCTCATAGGCTCAGTTTTAGAAAACTACCAGAGGCTACCCTTGAGCTGAAATTAATATGCCAAAAACAATTGCCATTTCCTTCATTGACAAAGCAAATCAGCATTAGGTATGCAAAGCCATTAAGAGACCTGGATCAACTTTATCTGCTTTCCAACTTTTATCAAAGCAAACTGACATCAGATTTACACTTTCATATTAATCTAGGTGAGCAATTGTCAATACTGGCCTGAATTGTAAAAACATTAAGAATAGGCATTTAAGAAAGGGAAGCTGTTATTAATCTGTTAAGAATGATAGCACCTTTGGCTTGATCTTGTTTTGTCACTATTTCTTATTGACAGCAACATTTTTCTTTTTTTTTTCTCTGTTGCATATTTCCAGTAATGATGTTAACTTTTAGATTTTCTTTTTTCCTATGAATAGCTTTTTGGTATTTTTTAGTCTTCCTATTCTAAATTCAATCTATGCCAATGGTCATATTAAGAGAATTTCACCATTCATCTCCAAAACATGACTATGAATATGTTGCAATGCAATTAATTTACATTAGGAGTCTATAAATCTAAATTTTAGTCTTGGACTTCAAAACAACTATTTGTGTAAATTAAGGAAATCCTCTGCATAAAGTTTTATCTAAATAAAATGGAGATGTTGGGTTACTTAATCAATATAAATTTTCTGTCTATGAAAGTTGAATTTATCTTTAATCATAAAATATCCACAGTAAATTATATTGAATGTTGAGGGGAATGTTAAAAAAATAAACAGATCCAAAGATGATGCTGTTCATGTCCAATTATTTATATGAAATATACTGGTCTTACATATAAATAATAATTTAAATTAAGAAATTGATTTAAATTAAGAAAATGATTTTCAAGCACATATTCATCATAAATTTGAGTTATCAGTTTACTGTCATATCTTCCAGGAACAAATAATTCCTGGAGAAAATAACCAGGTTATTTTTACCTGGTCCCTATGTAAGAAAAATGTCTTATAGAATAAAAAATTGCTTATAAAAGAAAATATAAATATCAAAACGAAGTTAAAATTTAGAAATAAAGTTTTAAAAACAACAGAGAATTGGATATTTAAGAAAACTTGAAAAAGTTTTAGTTTATAAAATGAATTTTATTTAGAGCAAATTGAACATAAAGAATGCAATGTTCCTAAATTTAAAAATGATTTTTTTTCTTTCCCATCTCTGGCCTTTCTGCTGGTAATGTTAAATTTCATCTCAGATACATGCTCCGGAAAACAACAGTGATTAAGAAGTCAACCCCAACTTTTTGTTATCCTAAATCCTCATCTTTGGGGTTTATGGAAAACAGCATATCTCAAAGAACCATCCTTTTGCAGGTGAATCTCTGTCCAGCCTGTTTTATGATTCTTGTTAAGATTTGCAGATGGCTCCCTTGTTCACCTGTGACAAAGTCAGCCATGTAACTTCACCTCTTATGTCCGAACCTGCCAACAAATCTAGACTGACCTTCTGCATCCCATTCATTGTCTCATGAATACCGAGTTTAGAATTGTTCCCTAGGAAACCAGCTAGATGCAAGGATAAATATTTCCATTTTAGCCGTCTTTCCTGATTTAAAAAAAAAAATCCAGTTGTCATCTCTCTACTTTAACTTGTCAACCTTTTTTTGCTGAGACAATGATTTTTTTTTATTTCCCCATCTCAATAACTCAAATAAAATTAATCTCCATACTTTTGGGGGTTTTGTCTTTTATGCTGCTTTCCATTCTTCTCTTATTCGTTGTTTTCACTTCTCTTCTTCTTGTCTTTAATTTTTTAGATTATAAGAACCACAGGGTTTCTCAGATTTTATCCATGGAGAGACCTGAATCAGATCAGACACTTACCTTGCCTCACTAAGCCAGAAAGAATGATGAGTAGCAGATGGGCACATATCTACCAAAATGAGACAGGAGATCAAATGTTTACTAAAATAATAATAATAATGCTTTTCAGCTGAATAGCATTAGATGTTGATGGACCTTTATTTTATTCATTTATTTATATGCAGTGCTGAGAATCAAACCCAGTGCCTCCACATGCTAGACAAGTGCTCTACCACTGATCCACAGAATAACGTTGTAAGGGCCACACAGCACACAGTTTTTATCAGAGAATTTTTTGTCATCATTACAAAGGCTTGAATTTCAAATTTTCGTTAATAAGCTCCTCAGAATAATTGAGGTCCAAACTAGTCAGAGCCAACTTAAAAAAAGTAAATGTATGAACGCACATTGTGCATTGCGTTTGAATTTTAACTCGTTTCCATTTTATGCAATATATACGATTTCTTTCTGTCTTATTCACTCTCTTTCTCACTCTTTCTGGCTCTCACTCTCCACTGCCTCACACACACTCTTTCTCTAACTCACACATAACAAAAGAATCGTATGTAAAATATATAACTCCTTTATAAGCTGTTTTCCCATTGTGAGTGGTAATTCAATCTATTAAAATGTCTGAAATGCTTTCAGTATTAATACAGTTTCTCCAGCTTGAGAATGATTCTTTCATATTCCTTTAATTTGTAGCAGTGACTTATATAAAGAAATGCTGATTTCAAAGAGTTCCTGGAATTCTTGGCTTCTATAAACATAGCTCACCCTATGCTACAGCTCTATAGCATTTTTTAACCTCTAAAATATTTACAGGTGGGCATATCTCAAAAGATTTTATGTGGATTGGAAGCAGAAAGGCACAAACATTCCTGTCTCTCTCCTGTTCTGGAGGAATCCTCTCCCTCTCCTTGGGCAGGCACATTACTCTAAGTGATAGGGTTCATGGCACCACACAGCATGCTTTCTTGGATCAACACCAGCTCTTCAATCCCAACATCTCTCAGAGTGTATTTTGATGAATAAATTACCAAACTAATGAGACACACTAAGAGGTTAAGGATTGATGAAGTACTTAATCTTTTTAAAGAAGGACACAGCATGAAACACATTCCTCCAAATAGATACAATAAACAATTGCCTAAAACCTAATTAGAATAAAAATATGGAGAAAGGTGCACAGTCTTAGAATTTGTGCACCAGACAATAACTTAGCATATTCTGCAACAATGGAAAAGCTTCCTGTCTAGTGCCCTTATTTATATTTGAATGAGGTGAGTCGCAGGAGTTCACCAGGAGAGAATAATGGTATTTTAATATGGAATTTTAATATAGATTCATGCCTTTTGGGTCCATGAAAATTGCTTCAAATATAGCTTTTGAGCTTTTTTAGAACTTGCTCAGCCTTGAAGAGACTTAGCAAATATTTTGGAAATCAGTATATACACTTTTTGAGGCATTATGAAATGCATTTAGCTTTTTAGATGGAAACTTTTCATATAATTTATATCAATAAAATTTTAAAATTTTTATTGATTTTGAAAATTAAAAATAAGTTGTATATCTTTAATGAAAGGTATAGTGAAAACTGCTACTGGTGAATTGATTTTTATGACAAATCTATATTTAAAAATAGGATGTTAACAATAGGAATTAGGTAGCACAGTGAACCAAGTAATACACCTGAAGTAAAATAAAAAAAAATATGACAAAATGAATAGGCATTTTAGAGAGCTGAATCTATAAGAGTCTAACATTTGACTTGGTGATGTACATATTTACTGGATGCTTCCTTTCAAAGTTGATAGTGTAACACACTAATTTCTGGGTATCATCGCTGATTAATTATATCATAATAGTGCTACACAATATGCATTTGGAGTAATGTCCTTTTAGTCTCTAATTTTTCGTATTGTCTTTTGAGTTGAATATTTGGAATGTATTACTAAGCGTATCTACTTCAGATATCACTATGGTATTTAATAAAGCACAATTGCATAATCCAATTTTCCTTTTCTCAAACTCTGAGATCTGTTGTGAATCCTTTTTAACAAAGGGCTGTGTCCAAACGGGGATATCTGCACACTAGGTTTTACTCTTTCCTGATAAAGAACATGTGAGATATACCATCCTCTTTTCTTTCCTTACATTTCAACTGTATAACATTTCCTTTTCAATTATTTTACTACCTGCATGTACTTTGGGCAAAAGAGAAACATGGGCCCTATTTATTCTTCTGAATCTCAACCTCACGGTAACTTTTTAAACCAAAGTAAGTGTGCATTAAGTGTTTGTGATCTAAATGAATTCAATGTCAACCTTTCCATTTTCCAAATCAGACAATAATTAGAATATTTTTTCATTTGATCTATAAAAAAAAAAACCTTTAACTTGAACTTTTGACTTGATGACATTAAAAAATCTATAGTTTTCCAAAATACAGATATACTTTTTGTTCTGTGTAATATAAGAACCCGTGTAGTTTCCTTTTGAGTAAATAGATATTTTAAAAATATTTCAAACAATAGCTAAAACTACTGTGTTTTTCTAAAGCCATGAACTTTTTCTTTGCCAATAGGGAAAAAATCTAACAGAAAGAGGTAATTCTACTTTAATCTCTAAATCAATACATAATCATAGAGTGAAATTACTGAATTCCAATGAATTGATAGCTACTACTCCATAGTGCATCAATGACTGCCAAGCTTTCCTGTGGAAACAACGAAGGAATAGGCCAGTGGGCTAGAAAAATGTTTTAAAAAGAGAGAAGAAGAAAAAAAAGGCAATCAACCAGCTAAGTAATTCCACTGCATGAGAGAAAATGATGAGATATATTAAATTCAATCTTCGGGCATCATATTGCCAACTCTCAGAAAGTCAATATAACAAAGTAAACATTTTCTAATTTTTTTGTGTGTATTTTTGTGTAGTTCAGTCCAGAAAATAAATTGAAGCAGAAAATAAAAGGAGTTATTTTTCTGTTTCCTCTAGTCATAGATGGTTTTAAATTGGCCCTTGAGACAGACAGACATTTTCAATCATAGAATCAGATCTAAGTGACTCAGTGATTTTTTTCCTCCATGAAGAATTTTTATTTGATTTTCCAGCCCAGTTTTTTTCCTTCTATGTGTATCGGACTGTTTAAATATAGTGTCTTCCAAGCACACTACATTTAAATTCCTATTTCTAAAGAGTCATGTCAACAACCTACTTGAGCATTCATTAATTATTTGCATTTGTAAAATTCTTTGTGTTAAAAAAGCACTTAAGAAAAGCTTTTGCAGATACAGCCTTTTTTTTGTTCCCATAAAACAGTGATATAGTCCTAGCAAAGGATACCATGTGCCAATCTCTTCTTTTAGCTTGGGAAGTGGTTAGTTAAAATTACCTAGGAAATACAATAGGGATTTGTTTCCTCATCTGGTCTTCCTTCGAATGGAAGCCATATTTGAGCTGTGCAGCAAAGCAGAGGGAGAAGCAGAGAAATTAGAGAAGCCAGCAAACAGATGGCTTAATTGTGTAGTCCACTCTGTCACCCAGCCATGTGCTATTTTGGCAATCCAGGAAATGTTCTTTCCAGGAACAGCAGGAGTGGCTATCAAGGACAGCAAGTATGTTTTTATAGTAATACCATTGGCCAGTATCACTGAATACCATAATACAGACAAACCAGTAGCTAACAGCACGGATAGTGGTATTAACTACTTAACATCACAGGTATAATAATATTGTGTTGTTAATGCCATCTCTAGTGATATAGTTGCCTTCCTTTCTCACTGTATCCTAAGAAAGTAGGACATCACAATAATCCTTGAGTGACTTTATAATCATTTTTAAACTCTAAGACCAACTTGTGAGGTTGTGGAGTGTTATTAAAACATCTACACATACAATAAATATTATTGGTTTTTTGTTTGTTTGTTTAAAAGTGTTTGGCAATGTTTATTTTTTTCCCTAGTATGATGAAAATTTATAATACCATATTTGGTCATATTTTAATAATATTAAAAATATTTGTGGTATAGTCCCCAGCTCTTACAGAATATTGGATGATAATCAGGTTGAAATGAAAGCTGTATGATTTTCAGTAATCAGATTAATAATAAGTAAAACCAAATGAATGTATTAAAAAAAGAGAAATATTATATCACTCAATAATCTATATTTAAAAGATTTGTAGTGTGTGCATGAAGAGATAAAGAAGTAAAAAGAAGGAGGGAGGCAATATATTATGGATAGTACTTTTACATTTCAGCTTTGAAAAATAATTTACAGCTTTGTAAAATACTTAATTTTACTCATTTATTTAAAAAAGTATATATATATATATTGCCTATGGATATTCATACATGATTAATATAAGAACCAGTCAAGTTCTGAAAGAAAGAAAAAAAGAAAAATATCTGTATTTGGTATAAAATGATCTATTAACTGTCATGTCTCTTTATTTGGCAAACATCTGCATTTATTTCCTTAGAAATATAAAGAACTTCATGTCTAGATGTTCACATAACCATCATGCAAAGGAGGACTATTATAATTAAAAACACAACTAATACATAGTAAATACCATAAAAGTAGGAGGAACATTTGGATTATTAATCCTTTTTAAATTTTGAAAATCATTTTCCAAATTTCTTTTTTTTCCAAGAAATGAACAATATATTTTTTAAAGTTGACTTAACCTTTTGTGTCTGCAGATTCCCCAAATGTAGACTCAACCAACTACAACTGGAAAATATTAGGAAAAAGAATTATATCTGTATTGAATATTGGCAGAGTTTATTCCTTGTCACTATTCCCTAAACAAGACAATATAGTAACCATTTACAAAGCATTTACATTATATTACATGTTGTAAGTTATGTACAGATGATTTAAATATATAGGAGAATATTCCTAGTTTACATGAAAATATTACATCATTTTATTTTAGTTTTTAAATTTTTTATTTGTTCTAATTAGTAATACAGGATTGCAGAACACACTCTGATACACCATACACAAATGGAGCACAACTTCTTCTTCCAAATTCCTATTTCTAAAGAGTCATGTCAACAACCTACTTGAGCATTCATTAATTATTTGTATTTGTAAAATTCTTTGTGTTAAAAAAGCACTTAAGAAAAGCTTTTGCAGATACAGCCTTTTTTTGTTCCCATAAAACAGTGAACAATCCAAAAACCTATAACTATTTTATTGAGAGAGAGAGCAGGGAATGGTTAATGAATTTAATATTCCACACAGAAACTTAGGAGGTAGGTTGAGGGTCACTACATGGAAGCCATCCTCAAGTCCACTGTATGTTATAAACACTTTTACATAATTATGACCCAGATCCCTGAATTCTCTAACTAAAAGCTCTAACTTCCCTTCATTCTCCCAGTCACATTGAGCCTCTGTTCACAATCTTGGATTAGCTTTCTCAGCAGCAGGCCCTGATGCAAGAATTTAGGTACAAGTGATTTGTTAAGGAAGATCCCCAGGAGAAAGCCAACAATTGATTTTCCTAGAGTCCAGACCCAGCTGGAGCCCTCAGGGAGCTCCTCAGGAGATGCCTTTGTCCAGACTGGAGGCCAGGGAAACTGCCTCTTCACTCCTCAGTCACTGCTGGGTTCCTAGCTAGGCAGCCATGGTCAGTTCATCCATTCTTATGTCTTTTCCTCAGGACAAAGTGCCTGAGAGTGGCAGGAACAAGAAGTATGCTGTAAAGTGCTCTGAGGGACAGACATGGTTGCCCTGAGACTATCCAAGGGGTCTGAGGGTACTACGAATGTCTGCTACAGCCCCATTTTGCCTAAGCACAGAGGGTCCAGGTCTCCCTGAGTTACTTCTGTGAAATCCCAGCAAGGGTCTATCTCCTAGCAGTAGCTTGTTACCTGTTCCTTCCTTCTGACTTCTGAGAGACAGTCTGCCCCTGGGCCCTTGGATCATTTGGTGACTGCTTCTCAGAGTGGTCAGCTATAAACCTAAGACTGGTTCCAGGCTTTTCTTTCTCTTTAATCACAATTAATACTGAAGGCAAAGCTGTGAATGGAGTGGACCTAATTCTGCCTTGATAACACAACTGACTTACAAGGCAGAAAAGGAGAACTGAAAGAGCTCCTAAGTGCTCTTGGTTCTGTTATTCCTTAGAGTGAAAATCTCTTTGGCTGTTTCTCTGTTCTGCCCACCCCACCCCACCCCACACACACATTCTTGAGATCTAACCTGCTCCCTGGCCTAAATAAATAAGAACACTCCTCTTAACTGGTGCATTAATAAACCCTATTTAAGGGACTATAAGAATATTTTTAAAGGGTCATTATAATTCTCCAGGGAAAGGAAAGACCACCATAGTGTCTTACATACAAAAAAGAAATCTTGACAGTCTCCAATTTCATTTATGTACCTGTAGTTGATCCATCTCTTCTTACTGTCTGAATAGATCTGCAAATAGGGCCTTGTTTGACATACATACAACTAATTATTCACACAAAAGATGCAGGGCAGATATTAGATAGATCCTAGAAAACAGAAACTATTGTTGCTGCTGCTTCTTTTTTTAAATTCAGCATTGTTTTTTTCCTAGTCTACATCATTCAATGCACTTACCACTTGTACATTATTTTTGAACAGCTTTAGCAAGTTTATGTAATTTTCATCTATCACATAGTTACTATATGGCATTAAACCACAGACTGCTTTCTGAATTATACTACAAATATGATTTTTCATACAGTTTTAGTTTTATAAACAAAATATAGCATTTTTTTTTCAGGGTTTAGGAAACCATTTGCCAATTGTGTGGCCTCTCAGTGTGTTCAGAAAATGCTGCTGTGTTTGGATATTGTTCCTCATTATAAATCCTTCCTTTTTAAGACAGTAAGGAGAACTTGCTTTAGAGTCTACCTGAGTGTTCAGACAAAAGAGTGCATGCCAAGTCCTAGAGCTCAGCTGTGAGAATTTATTAAGAAGGGAGCAATGTACGGAGGAAGGCATGGAACCTGTTCATGAGAGAGAGCATGGTGGGATTGTGGCTGACTTGTGTGGGTGATATTAGTAAAGATTCTGGCATTTGATTCTAAGCACTGATTGTATAAGCAGTAGACTCATCTCCAACTTGCTAACATGAGGATAAAATTCACACTGATCTGTTTCGGTGACTAAAAGATTAAATGAGATATTTCATTTATCATACTTAAGTGTTCTTAGCACAGAAGTAGTTCTCAGTATAAGTTAGAATTTTTGAGACAGAAGAATGAGAGGAGAAGGAGGAGGATGAGAAGAGGGAGGAGTAGGAGCAGAGTAGATAAGGGTGATTATGATATTCTTTCTCTAAGATGCTTTAATGATCCCCCAGACATTTCATGATAGAGGTCAAACTCCAAAGCCCATGCCACAGTGGCCTACATGAATTTCACCTCTTCTCTTGACAAAACTTTTCTTTTTCCACATGGGAGACAGATAGATTCATACATAAGTTACATTCACCTACTTCCAGCTTGTGAATATATGACATTTGCAGAAGTTTCAGTGCCTTTACTCAGGGTATGCCTCATTTATCTAGAATTGCCCTTTTCATGGCAATTTAAGTCACTTGTTCTTGAAATGGAAACATCTCTGAGAAGATTTTGATGATGTAATTTGAATTGGTGCTTGTCTCTCTTCTTTTAGGGTGATATGAATTTCTCAATCTCCGTGTTTAAAATCATTTGGACTTAAGGATTTGTCACTAACCCTTTTGAGAGTATGAAATGGATCTTATTGAAATGGCACCCCTCTGCCTTTAATCTCAGAAAGCCTCCATGAATTAAAAGAATTTTGTTGGAAACATTTGGTAGGATAAATAGGAGACTCTGAATCAAAAAAAAAAAATCTACTGGTGAGAACATGTATTCTACCCAAGCCCTACAAGAACAATCTATTATTCATTTTTAAATGTGTGCAAATATTTCCCTATTAAACACCATAGCAGAACTTATTCATTAACCTGTTCCCATGAGGCCACTGCAATTCCCCCTCCCTTACCAAATTTTCTTTATCCATGATGTCTGCTTTATCCCCCATGACTCTGCAATCCATTCCAACCTAGAATCACTACCACCTCCACTATACCTCCAGACACTTTTTAAACAAGGTCACCAATAATCTTTATGTCAGGAAATATAATGAGCCTGTTATGGTTTAGATGTTGTGTCCCCCAAAAGCTCACATGTTACACAATGCAAGAGGATTTGGAGGAGAAATGATTGGATAATAGCTTTAGTCTAATCAGTGAATTAAGCCCTGATGGGATTGCCTGAGTGGTAAGTGGAGGCAGGTGGGGTGTGTCTGGAAGAATTGGTTCATTGGGGGCGTGGCTATGGCGCATATATTTTGTATCTGGAGAGTGGACTCTCTCTCTGTCTACTTCTTGATCATGACTTGAGCTGGTTCCTTCTGCCACATACTTCCTCTGAGATGTTCTGCCTCACCTCAAGCTCTGAGGAATGGAGCCGGACCTCTATGGATGAAGACCTCTGAAAATGTGAGCCCCTAAATAAACTTCTAGAGTTGTTCTGGTTGGCTTCTTTCATCACAGCAGTGAAAAAGCTGACTAAAACAGAACAGCTTTGTTTCTTTACTTGCTAGATATTCTACCTACTTCAAAAAAGTTTGAAACAACTTTTTTTAAGGCTTTAGAGACCATTTTCACATTGTGTGGCCCCCATGCTCTCCTGCTGTTCCCATCTCCTAATTTTAACCTTCTTCTCAGTCTCCTTTCCAGGCTCAATTTCTTCTATTGTCTTTAAATCTTAAATTTCTTCATGGCACCATTTAAGATCTGTATCTCTTCTTTCTGGATAGCCAGAATGATGTTTTCAACACTAAGTGCATCGATTTCTCTAATAAGAAGCCATATATTAGTGGTTGTCACTGGTAAAATATCAAAAAAAATATATTCCAAAAGCACACCATGTGTAAATACTATATAAATATTATATAAACTCTGTATAATACTATAAAAATGCCAGAGACCAGACACATGCAAGAGGCCAAATGTCCTGATTTCCTAGAGAGAATTAGAATCTACCATTTGTTTAGGAAACAAAAGTGTAGAAATACTAAATATGTGAGCCTAAGACATAGAACATATATCTGATACCTAAAACACAGCCTGTAACTTGTAAGTATTCAAGAAATGCTTTCTGGGTGACCAAATTAATACATTTAACCTTTAATTATATATATATTTTTCTTTTTCTTTATTTGGTGAAAAAAATATACATTAAGAATGGGCAGGCTGGGGTTGTGGCTCAGTGGTAGAGTGATTGCCTAGCACATGTGAGACACAGGGTTGAATTCTAAGCACCACCTAAAAATTAACACATAAAATAAAGGCATTCTGTCCATTTATTAGAAAGAAAAAAAAATAATTGGCTAGCTGGAGCAGTTTGTATGATCGAATGATTATTTGGTAATATCCAAAGCATTCATAATCAGGAGGCAGTTGAATCAATCAGACTTGATCAGGGATTGACCTTGACCATATCAGTTTCACAGAGCTTCTTCCCAGCACGGTTGATCTGGTCTTTTCCAGTCTTCACAAGGAACATCAGTTTGCCACTGTTTTCTGTATTTCTCATGACAGGGTCAGTAGTCAGGGAACACTTGATAAAGGTACGGTGGTCAAGTCTGTTTCTCCTAATGGTATTTCTCATTTTCATTGTGGCCTCTGGAGACACAATGTCTTAGACTACCAGAAAGTGGGTGAAATATATGGACTTACTCTTCCCCTGCTTCCGGGGCTGTATATGCTTTTTAGCACAGCTGCCTTCTTGGTCTTCAAAACATTTGCTTTCGTTTTTGCTTTGGGAGAGGCAAGAGTTTCCTTCTTCCCTTTCAGCACCATCTTGCTTCTGGTGATGACTTTGAAAAGTTCAGTATTAATCATTTTGTTCATGATAACAGAGGGTATTCCTCAATGAAATGTTTGGGTATGTTTACTGGATGAATTAATGTTCACTGTGAAAAAATTAATGAACGAGTAAATTTAAAAACTAGCTGTTGTATTCTGAATATTAAATTACATTATGGTGGGGCAAAAATATTACTAGACAGAGGAAATATATATCCTTCAAATTGTTCAAGATTTCTAGTTAAAAAGGAGGATAGTGAAAATAAGTTCATGTTTGCATCTCAAAACCTCACATATGTTATAATAAGATTACACAAATTAATATTGGTATATCTTTTAAGAGGTTGGAAAACAAATAATATGTAAGAGTCCCAGAGAGATAGTGTATCCTCTTAAGAAGGTCCATTGTATTATGTAGTGGTGAAACTTGAGACTCATGTGATATTTTCAAGATACCAGTTTGGTTCTTCTACTGTTAAAATTTTGCCAATAAAACCTTTACCAATCTCTTGAACAATAGAAAAGATAGCGCATTTAGGAACCTAAGAGTTAATGACATTATCCAAGTATCCTAAGTGATCAGTTCAAATCATCCCTAGAAGTACATTTCTTGCGTCATCAAATGGACTTCATATTCTAAAGAAGAGTTTTAGAAATATGACTCCTGATCATCAAGGCTGATTAGTGTAAGAAAGTTAACATAAACTTATATTACAGGAGACTCATATATAAAACATACTAATTAGTAGTCTTACATTGGAGATTAATCACTTTCCTAACTATAAACTTTTCCTTTACTACACAGACCTTCTCATTGTTACAGAATGGGAAAACTTGAAACTGCAACTTTAGAGTAATTTGTTATGGCTGAAATCAGAACAAGGGAAGTAGAAGGTTTAGGAATATTCTTTTTATATCTTGTATGAATTAACCAGTAGCATAACAAAGAATATGTCTCTAGAAATAGAAAATGTTTTAAAATCAGATGTGTTGGAAAAGTTAGAAGTATATTTAATAAATGATGCTCTGTGTGTGCATGTGGCATGTGTGTTTGTGTGATATATATATGTATGTATATATATATATATATATATATATATATATATATATTCAGTTTCACAGATGTTCAAAATAGGAATGAGCTTAAATTATATGCACTGGTTATAGCCTTGTAATTGACTTAAGAATTCATATTTTAATTGGGTTAAAGTTTATTCCTAGAAAATTTTATTATTATTTTTTTTAGAGAGAGAGAGAGAGAGAGAGAGAGAGAGAGAATTTTTTTTAATATTTATTTTTTAGTTCTCGGCGGACACAACATCTTTGTATGTGGGGCTGAGGATCGAACCCCGGGCCGCACGCATGCCAGGCGAGCGTGCTACCACTTGAGCCACATCCCCAGCCCCTAGAAAATTTTAAATTATCAAACTAAGCAGAGAGTTCATGGAGGTATCTGATACCTTGAGGGGAAAAAAAACTCTCAGGGAGCAGTAGACACTTTCATTCTAATCATTTTAAGGCAAAGCTTCAAACTTATATAGTTTTTTGTTTTCTGATGGTTACATCAGTTCCACTTATAACACCAATTGTCCTTCCTTGTTTATATAAACAACTTGCCCGAAAACCTTATTCCTGATTCATTCATTGAGCTGATCCATAGGTATCATACACTGGTTATCCAACTTTTGCATATATCAAAATTATCCAGAATATGTATTAAAATTTCACATTACTGGGATAAGCCCTGCTTTTTCTCATCCTCATGATCTGAAAGATATTGGCCAGGCACAGAAGCTCACAATTCAGGAGGTTGAAGGAGGAGGATCACAAGTTTGAGGACAGCCTCAGCAACAACTTGGAAAGACCCTCAACAACCTAGAGGGGCCTGTCTCAAAAAATAGTGAGACCCGGGAGCAGAGGGATGTAGCTCAATATGGATCAGACACCAGGCTTTGTGAAAGACTCTCATACACTGATTTCATGACATCAGCCAATGTCCATCAGTCGCATTACCCTTTGATGTTGGCTGGGCTGGTGTCTGTTCTCATCCAAATGTCAAAATGAGTTATCCTAGAACTCCTAATCTGGTCTAGATGTCAAATGGTATAATCGGTGGTGTGTGTGTATCCAGCACATGTTCAAATGGAAAGACATCTATTCTCATCAGTGGTTGCTGAAGTACTGTTTAGCATTCAAAAATTATTCCTGCTACAGCAGTTCTTGATCCATCTATTTCCTAAAGAAGAATCCTTTCTTCAGTTATTTTTTTTTCTTTCTCTGGAGAAATATATCTGCTCAAATTTCTCAAAGAAACAAGGCATACTTTTTGCAAGTCAATAAAGCCTTGAAAGACTTGAAGTCTTTACTGGAAGACTTGGAAATAGAGAAAGACTCAGCCTTTCCTTGTTTTCTTTGTATGTAGGATTGACATAGTCACACATCTGTAGTCAAGATTTCACATTTTAAATCACCCAGTTCCTTCTAAAAGTGTCATAAGTATTCTTAGGCCCAATATTTAAATCTTGAAACTTTCTCTACAATTAATAAGGTTTGCATACAGAAAAGAAAAAAACAATCACTGAATTTAGAATTTTAAAAGAAATTTTCTATCAAGGGATTGTTAAAAAACCAAGATATAGGATCAGAAGAGGCAGATTTTTTTTTCTTTTTTTGCATTACAGATTTTAAATAAGTAGTTTAACATTCTACATTCAGTCATTTTAAATAAAACATTTAACATTCTATATTCAATACATGCTAAGTATACTTTCTAGCATGGTAAGATGGTAAGAATGATGGTTGGTGATGGTGATGAGCAATGAAGAATACAGGGACCATGGAGATCCAATCCATCTCAATGAGTGAGTTCTTTCCCCCTGTTCACATGTGCCAATGATGGATGTTTCTTGCATATAATACAATGCCTCCAGCTGGAACTTGCATCATGATTTTAATGAGGGAGGTGCATATCTTGGCTACTTGTCTGTTTAACATTAACTTCGAACAAAAGCATGTTAAGCACAAGTGCTTAATTGTTTTTATAGATATGCTTTCTCTCTGTGTTTGGAAAAGTACATTTGAACCACAAATTATATGTATTTAACCTGATTTCAACAATCTAGAGTGCTTTATTTTATAATATCTACTATTTAACACATACTCCTTCTCTCTTCTTTCCTTACCCTTTACACTTTTGCCTTTAATTCAAATTATTACTATAACCTCTTCCATCTTCTAACTTGAAGTAATTAATTTTATGATATACTTGGAAGTAGTTGCATATCCAAACACTAATGAATCTTGTGTTTATCTCTTTATATTTTGTTGTTAAAAATTCTATCTAATTAACAAGGGGCACACTGTTGCAACATGTACCAAGCCTTCATTTATTTGTGCATTTGTTTCCCCTGGGGGCATATAACATTTTGAAGAGAGAGAGAGAACTAGGGTGGAGGGGTGGCAAAAGGAAAAAGAACCTACATATTTTTTTGTGTGCTTTAAAAATAAAATAATTAATAGTGATAAACATAAAACAACTTTTTTTTCTCCCCTAGAAAAGCTGTTTTTGGAATTTGCTTTCTTCTGTCATCTTCTATTATATAGCAATTCCTTGGGGGCACTGTAGTTTGTCTCTGCTCATTGGTTTGAAAGCAAATCTTGAGCTCTTCCATCAGTGTGCTGTACTCTGTTTTCCTATATTCATCATCATAATTTTGATGTCTGGGTATCGAAATTGTTTCAGGGCATAACTGGATAGGTCGTACAATTTCCCTGAAGGTGGTGTTATTCTGATGTGGCTGATGATAAATCTGAACTCACCAACAAGGGTATCCATGCAGAGCAGTAAGCAATGACTTTAATAAAGATTCTAAATGTTCTTCTGATTAAACTGCTTTCCAAAATCCTTTGATTTTATGAAGTCAGTTTGGGTGCTTTTGTTTCTCTTTTGTTGTTTCATTCCCCCAGACTGATTTCTCTTAAAAGCTAAAGCTAAAACTAAGACAAAAATTACTGCTATTTGCCTATAAATCACTTTTTGTCTTGCATGTGAAGCACATACTGTAACTGTTGCTTATAGTAGAAAAAAAGAAAATAAATGAGTCCTTGATTTTCCTTGTTACTAACATTTTCTTTTAACCTATAGACAGGGTGCTGAATAAAACTCTAATTATATTGATAAAATTTGAAATTTATCAATTCAAATTGATAAAATTGAATGAATGAATGTTGACTCATAGCTGAATGAATGAGTGGTGGTTGATTGAAGGCTGTCACCTTAAATAATGGTCTCTCATTTCACAAATGCTGCAGTCACCTTGTACACTTTTAATTCAAAATTTTGGAATTGTTTTTTAAAAATAGGTTATTTTTATGCTTTCATTTTTTTACTTCCTTGCTTTATCTTCCTACTATCTCTTTCTTTACCTTCCCTCTCTCTCATACTTTTCTTCTGATTACTTCCTGGTTGGACTCCTAGAGGTAAAAGCCACAAAATTATAGCTGTTTCTTTTATTCTGGGTCCCACTGGAGTTTTTAATTCTCACACTTGTCCAAATTGAACCTTCAGCAGCTCATCAATTACAGTTTAATCTGCCTACCCCAACAGTGGTTCCAACAAAAATTTTTGCTTCTTGGTTTTTATTCCAGCAAGGTGTGTATTTTTGTATTTGCCTGTATTTACTCTGATTGTTGGGGCATTGCATTTACCCTCTGACCTTAGTTCTCATTTGTATCTAGGAAAACTTATCAATTTTTAGTTTGCTCAGCCCTTTTCTTATTACAAAGCCAGAATTGATGACTGCTAAGCTTTTTTCATGCTAGACCAGATATCAGAAGTCTCTTTGAGTACCTTTGAATGTAAAGGAAATTTAGAGCTTTGCAGAGAGTCTGGTACATTATAAGTCTTCTCTCATTTTTAGTTGTCAATGTTACTATAGTTAATGCATCATATCCTATTATTTTGAAAACTATATTTTTAGATTTCAACAATTCTGAAATTATGATATGGTGTCTTACATTTACTTGTATTTAATTCATTTTGCTTCTGACCCTGACTCCACCAAAAGAGAAGCTAAGAGACTATTGATAGAGTGAGATCTAGGTATTTGCCCCCTCCTTATGTTATACCTCCAAGATTCAGTCTATGCAGTGCCATTCCACTGAGGCCTCCCTATAAAGTACAGCCTGTAACAATACTAAACCAAGTTTTACACAAGGCAGGTTCACTGGAAGCCCACCAAGATTTGTCTGAGCCCTGTGTTAATCAGCTTTTCCTTATTGTAGCAAATACTTGAGATAATCAAAGATAATCAATGGTTTGAGAAGTTTCTATATACGATCAGTTGGCCCTCATGGCTTTGGGCCTATGGTAAAGCAGCATATCATGTGGGGAGAGCATGTGGAATTCATGTTGATCTCCTAGTGAAGAAATAAAGAGAGAGCAGAAGAGGAAAAGACCAGGGTCCCCAAATCCCCTGCAAGCGATGCCCTCAATGATCTAAAAATTCCCACAAGGCCTCACTCTAAAAATTTTCCTCACTTCCTAGTTGCAGCAGGCTGGGGATCAAGCCTTTAACACATGAGCCTTTGGGAAACATTTAATATTATAGTAGACCAAAACTTATTTTTGATATTTCTAAACTGTGATGGCACAACCATCTAGAACTTTCTCTTCTATTTCTCTTTGCATCTCTTTCTCTTTCTCTGAAGTTTAACAGAAGATAGGGAAATCTTCTAGGCCAGAGAATGTTTTTAAGGAGCCTTTCTAATAAATGCAAACATTAAAAATAAATGATAAAAAATTTTCATAGTTTAATGGGCAGCATTATTTCTTGCATATATACACATATATAAAAATATTAGACAATTGGCAGCAAATTATATTTGATCAAATTATACAGTGGTATGCTGAAGACAGCTCTTACTGATCTGTGAAGAAGATCATGTGTGTCTCTTCCCTCCTGTGTGTCCAGTGATGTGAATTCATAACTTGAAGTTAGTCATGGAGGGAGTATTAAGTCTACATTTGCCGCAGTCTGGCTGGGCACAAAATAACTGAGCCACCACACAAATTTGTAGATTCAAACAGCAACTCTTTATTGCCGAACTCTCACTGACACTCTACCCACACTTCCCGTGAACACACTGCCTCCATCCAGCTCTGGGCACCAATTCTCAGAATACCCCCCCACCCCCCACCCCCCAACTCAACGGGAACTCCAAAGGAGTGGGCTACTAAGGTAGCAGAACATGCCCTAATCCCAGCAGGATCCACCCTAAACCCGGAGCCACTTTAATCCCTGATCAGGGTCACCTTTCAACCCAAAATGCCATGCGTCATTCCTACTTGGCTATGGCTCTCAGCATACATTAAGATGCAAACATTAGAAATTAGCATGCCAGCCCCAACAGCCAGTTGTAAAACTGTTATCAGAACACTACTGATTTTATCTCTGAGTTACCAACTTCACTCTGGAAAAACTTTATATGCATATGATTGATCTCATAAGATACCAACATGTGAAGTTAAAACATTTTAAAAATGTGCACATATCACCATTTATTTAGATGCTAATTCTCAGCATAAAGGTTTATACAAAATAAAAATTATATTCAAGTTCATAATAAAGATATAACTCCAACAATTTTTTCCTCTTCCTTTGAAAAGCATTGAGTTTAAAAGTTTTTAAGCAATGTTTTTTAATAGCAAATCAAGTGATAACATTTTGTCTGTAGGTTGCAGTATGGAAATGTTTATTAATTCAGAAGACAAGTAGAACTAAGATTTAAGTGAAATTAATTGCATACTAATAATGGACATATCAGATTTAAACTTCAAAGTCCATCTTGCCTTCTGGTTTGAGATTATGGAAGCATCAAACATAGAGAAATGAAGGAAAATATCTGCTGTTCATCTGGCTGCATGTCCTAGAGGAATACTCTAAGCTTGTAGATCCTTGTCTAATTAGGAAATTCTGTACTTGAGTGGGTGCTGTAAGGTGATTTTTAATGTAAGAATTGAACTTATGTAATCCTGCTTCTATTTTATTAAACTATCGTAACCTAAGAAACTTCTGATCAGTTTATGATTATTTTAAAAAATATTCATTCTAAATGTGTGGCAATTACCTATGGAAAATATTAATCTTGAAGTTAATCTCCAGAGAGGAGTCATCAGGAGCCTTTGAAGGACACACACACACACATGCATGCAAGTGCACACTCATACACATACACACACACACACACATACACATTTAAATTTCTAACTCTTCATTTAGAAAGTCTTGGAAGACTGGTATTTGAAAAAATGAGAAGACTCTGGCTAGCAGAAACAAACAATAATGATCATAATGTAATACTTACTTATGATCTGGTCAATCAGGTCATTCATGGTGCCAATTTTGAACCTTTATTTCTTTAGGGTTGAGAATAGTGTTACTCATCTCTCAATAAAATGAATAAAAAAACCCAGAAATTAAAGATAGTACAACTTAATGTTTACTGCTTAGTAATGTTTACTGGTTAGTATCTTCATTTGCAAAATATTTCTCATATAATTAAATATCACATATTTGATATTCATATACTCTTTAAATGTTTTTAGATTTTAAAATTCTATTAACTTTAATATATATCTTTCCCTTTTCATTAGCCAGTCTTTTACAAGAAATGTGCAGAAGAAGATCACATGTGCCCCAGAAGGCTGACTTTAGTTTGGTGAAGGTAACAAACAAACAACAAAGTGTGTCTTGAAGCTCTTGAGTTATAATTTAGCAGTGAGGATGAAGGGTCCTTTGTTTTCATTTAACCACCTGAAATCAGCAATCATATTATTAAAAGAGGCAGGCAGGTGATTTTTGTTCAGATTAAAAGAAAAAAATATCTTTCAATTCTAAAGATAAAATCAGTCAGAGGGATAATATTCTGAACTGAATATATAATTAATATGATTAAAAAATTAACAGAAATTTCACTCAAGATTTGCGGTTTGCCTTCACACAAATAAGAATAGGAATTTGTTTTTATTAATCTGGACATATCTAACACTAGAGACAGTGATCTTTCTGTTTCTCAACAGCCGCTGCGTATCCTGCCACTAAACATGGGTTTCAAGTTTTCAAAATGAATTATTTTTGTGTAACTATGTCAGAAATACGTGGACTCTATAAAGTTTAAATAATTATTGAATGTGGCAAGATATTGAGTTAAATCAAGTTTGATTAATAAGACCTTGAACATAATATATATAACAACCCCAGAACATTCCTTTTGTCTGAGTTAATGATTATTAATATCATTCAACCTGTGATAGAAAATGAAAAATAAATGCATCATAAATATCAGTTACTATAATGAATACCAAACAAAAAATATTAGAACATAGAGTAGATAAAGTATATGAGTCAAAAAAAATCCCATTTGAAGTCCAAGTCATTTTCCCTACTAGTTGAACTTAGGACTCCTTCTTTTTTCAAAAGAGTACTTTCTTCATCTGTGAAATAGGATAATATTGCCATGTGTTCAGTATGTTGAACCTTACAGAAATGATTTGGCTTGTGAATTACTCAGAAAAACTAGCTTTAATAGTTTTCAAGATATAACATTTCAAAGAATTAAAGTACCATAGCATAGTTACAACTTTTCAAAGGTGTTATTTTCTATTTAATTCCATAAGCTAGTGAAAAACTTATCTTGTTATTGGAGGGATATAAATAAAAGTTAATTTAGACTTTTAAAATGTATCTCTTAGGGGTTGGAGTTTTGGCTCTGTGGTAGAGCACTTGCCTAGCACATGTGAGGTACTGGGCTCCACATAAAAAGAAATGAATAAATAACACCACATAAAAATACATGAATAAATAACAACTAACATTTTTTTAAAAAATGTATCTTAGAATTACAGAATATGTGCATTTGTGCATACACACATAGAAATTCCTATTTGTCTGATATGTTATTATTATTAAAGTAACTCAAGAAATAATACAATTTTGTAATAATTTCATTATGTTTTTTTTTTTAATGTGGTATTGGGGATTAGAACCAAGGGCCTCTTGTATGCAAGGCATGCTCTTTACCAACTAAACTATATCCCAGCCCTCATGATGTACTTTTAATAGATTTACAAATTATTCCTAATGAAAAAATGTTTAGTATCTCTAAAGTAGATTTTCAAACCTATGCCATATTCACTTCTGAATCAAATCACAAAATAACCCTTCCGAACATTTTTGGTATTCATTATTTTTTCATACTTTCTTTGATTTACTTGGGAAAAATAACTGTATTTTTCATCATTAATTTAATATCACAATATGATAGATCTTACTGCTCCATCTACATTTTAAAATACCAAATTTAGAAAAGGATCTGTGTCTGTACTCTGTTGTGTTTTTGTACGTTATTTTTCTGTTTAATTTTGTTACAAATCTATTGAATCTGGTTCACAGATGCATTTTATTTGGTTAGAACAACTGGTATTTGTCTCCATGTTCATGTTTTTGCATATAAATGTACAAATAAACAATCAAGGGAATGAATATCTTTTTGTTGGGGTGTGCATTGTCCAGTTCACCATAGGCTCTGCCCCCCTCCAGTGCCTCATTCTGAGCAGTTTCACATTCCATGTGCCAGGAAGATGGATGAGTTGTGACTCTATCTCTAGAGGTCTCCAGATTGACAGAGCCCTGTAATAAATCATGACCATTGACTGGTTGAGACACAGTCGTTTTAGTGTCC
This sequence comes from Ictidomys tridecemlineatus, assembly GCF_052094955.1. NCBI lineage: Eukaryota > Metazoa > Chordata > Mammalia > Rodentia > Sciuridae > Ictidomys > Ictidomys tridecemlineatus. The sequence goes on along the minus strand of NW_027522379.1, from coordinate 171,548 downwards.
TCCAACACTTTTTCTCTGCTTATTTTTGTTGTTGAACTTATTGCTTAAATATATGACAATTATTTATTTTTAAAACCATGCAAACTAAATTGATAGACCAATAGAGATCATAGTGTTCTATGTAACAGATGGCTAAATCTATGTAAAATATTCAGAAGGTTTTTATTCTGATGACATTACATTTATCAGATATAAAAAGCAAAACAGCTAACTTTTGCTATGAAAGCACTTTCAGAGAAGAAACTGAGATATTTTCACTTTTTTATGTGTATCTAATGTAAAAATGAAGAACTGAGTTTTGCTAATTTCAAACTACAATTTTACATACATATGCCCTTGGTGTATACACTATCATTATTGTTTCCATAAAAGGGCAGGTTCAATCAATTCTAATTTTTGCAAAATGACAAGCAGACAGCATTTGTCATTGCCAAGACTAATGTGGGCTTGTACTTGGTCCTTTTCCAAGAACAGCTCTTCTAAGGGTCAGCAGACATTTAAAATTTATTTTTGAATTTTGTGCTTCTCTTAGTAATTACAATACATGATGTCTTATCTTTAGAGTTCTAAGTTTCTAAGGAAAGAATATAACATGTATATCTATATATTCACATACATACATATGTAAATATAAAAAATGCATCTATGTGCAATAGTTATATAATTATATTCATGTTTATGTGCATGGACATGTATATTCACATGTTAATGTATATGTATATATACATATCCCTACATCCCTTTTGCATTAGATGGATTTAGGCATTACGTCTAATAACACTGTAAGAGCATAATGATTTGTTTGAAAAGACTGGGCTGATGGATTGTAGGAATCAGCACTGAATCAGAAAAGAGATCAAAGGAATTGAAAAAGATGCTGACAGTGGAATTTGGAACAAATGAAGACAAGACAGTCTAACTTTTGTGAAGTTTGGTCAATACAGAAGGAAACATTAATTATGTCTGTCTGAGATGGAAAAACAGGGATTGTACCTGGCATCAGAATCTATGTGGTTGTCATTTATGTCCTTCTACACAAAAAGATTCAAAAATTTAGTACAAGGTAAATAAGTGTAAAACTTAGGTTTCAGGTAAAACTTTTTTTCTTCCAAGAAAATCTCTAGCAAACATGCTGTGTTTTAGTTCTCATCAGAAGTTATGGAAATTGTACAGAAAGCTTGGGGATTTATGGAGTGCTTGATACTGGGTGCTCTGATGGAGTAGGAGGTTAAGCATGCATTTAAAACAGGTTGGGAGAAAACACCCGGAAATGGAAGAGGCAAGCTCCCCGAGATTGGGGAGCAAACAGCCAGGTCCCAAGGACTCTATGCCCAAAACTTGACAAAGAAATTCTCCCTGGACAGCTGAAGGACAGAAAAGGAAAGCCAAGACATCTAAACAAAAAAACATGTATTAGGGCTGTTCCTTCTTTAAAAAAATATTGTTTTTTTTTAAAAATAGATGACAGTGGAATGTATTACAATTCTTATTACACTTATACAGCATAATTTTTCATATCTCTGGTTGTATATAAAGTATGTTGACACTAATTTGTGTCTTCATAGTGTACTTTGGATAATTATATCTAACACATTTCACTATCCTTGTTAATCCTCTTCCCCCTCCCTTTCCCTCCCACCCCTCTGTCCTATCTAGAGTTCATCTATTCCTCCCATGTTCCCCTACCCCACACCACTATGAGTCAACCTCCTTATATCAGAGAAAACATTTGGTATTTGTTTTTTTGGGATTGGCTAACTTCACTTAGCATTATCTTCTCCAATGCCATGCATTTCCCTGCTAATGCCATGATTTTATTCTCTTTAAAAATTCCATTGTGTGTATATTCCACATTTTTTTTTATCTATTCATCTATTGCAGGGCATTTGGGTTGCTTCCACAGTTTAGCTATTGTGAATTGGGCTGCTATAAACATTGATGTGGCTGTATCCCTGTAGTATGCTGCTTTTAAGTCCTTTGGGTATAGACCCAGGAGAGGGATAGCTGGGTCAAATGGTGGTTCGATTCTCAGTTTTCAAAGGAATATTCATATTGTTTTCCATCTTGGCTGCACCAATTTGCAGTCCCACCAGCAATGTATGAGTGTACCTTTTTGCCCACATCCTTGCCAACACTTATTGTTGTTTGTCTTCATAATAGCTGCCATTCTGACTGGAGTGAGATGATATCTTAGAGTAGTTTTGATTTTCATTCCTTCTTATAATCAAGAATAGTTCAGAATCTTGAGTTCCAACTGGCCTCATGTAGGGTTTTGACTGAAGTACAGGTATTGGAGAGATGGAAATAAAAAACTAATATTTATGGCTAAGAATTAGTATTTAAATAATCAAGTTTAAATGAGCCATAGTTCAGATTAGTAAGTGAATAATTTTAAACGTATAAGTATCATTCTTTTATACAATTGCAGTAATAATTCCAATTTATAAAATAGGTATGCTTAAAATGTACATGCATATAATTATTGTTTTAATAAATTGTGTTGGTTTTAGCTGCATAAGGAAATTCGCTTAATATATATATGTGTATATATGTATCAAAAAATATTATCAGAAACGTGAACTTTGTTCTTCGGTGTATATCTTATATTTTTATAGTGATTTACATTTATAACATGTGTATTTATTTTCTCATCTCATTTGAATCTCATAACTCTGCAAGTTACACAGAAGCAGTATAGTTAGTTATATTTTATGGAAGTGGTAGAGATTAAGAAAAAGAAATATTCCCAACATCACACAGCTTTCAAAAATCAATTCTCAAGTCTGGGGCTGTAGCTCAGGGGTAGAGTGCTTACCTAGCCATGTAGGACACTGCGTTCAATCTGTATCACCACATAAAACTAAATAAACAAAATAAAAGTATGTCCATCTACAACTAAAATATGTTTAAAAATCAATTCTGGACCTTGGGACATCCTTGTATTTTTTTTTCTCTCATTCTTCTTTTTCTGTTTCTGCACAGGATGTTGCCTCTTTGTTTTGAAAAATGCATTCCTTCTTCCTAAGAGTTTCAGCGCAAGGGTGGAGTCTAATTAGTGAGAGAAGGTTGCCTTCTCCTTGGTCACATCAGCAATAGTTTAGCCCATTCCCTCAGCATGCAGCACAGCAGCTCAGAGCTGGAGAATATGGCTTCCCTTCCTTACACCTGGCTCCTCTCTCTGCATCCCTTGTTACTTGTGCTCAGTTTTCACTCTGAGCCTCTGATTCTGTGCCCAGGAGACCCCTCCCATTGCTGTGTGATCCTTCTTTATAGAGCTTAAACTGTAAGTCATAGAGCAGCCTATGTAGTAGCCCATGAGTACAAGGCATGCTGGAAATTTCCTCTTCTTATTTCAAGTCTGTTGTTACCACCGAGATTCTGTTTTGCTGCCACTCTGGAAGAACATAACTGACAGGGCACTTGCAATATTGAGGATAGCCTGTTACTACACCTTGGTTTTAGATGGTGCATAGTTCCTCATTGCTGCAGTGATCTGTTTGTCTTATAAATGATTTCAATGTTCAAGGCATGTATCTCAGTATAACTCTGTGGCTTAAAAGATTTCAGTCACCAGAAAAATGAGACACCTATCAATCTTACATTAATTACTTTCAGGTAAATAATTTTGTGACTGGACAATTAAATTATTATTTTTTTCTTATTGGAATTACACAGTGTTTCACATGTAGAATAGGTTAAATTGTAAATTGTGAACTAATTTGAAGAAACAAGCTGCGATCGTTCATTTGGGAGAAATTCATTTCAGATTCCCAAAGACTCATGCAAACCTAAATTTAAAAATAAAATCAACCTGTTTGCAGTTTCAAGGTTGTTTTGAGATGAAGCACATCTGCTTGACTAAAATTTCTAGTACCTTACTTATAATTTCTTCTCGTACAGCTGAATTCCACATACTATCTGCTCAGTAAATTAACTTAAAACCCTGTGGTGGGTAAAGTGAAGTAGTATCACCTTAAAAGCTTGATTATTTAATCATACTTTAGTTGAATTCATGAGTTGTTTTTTCATAAAATGATGTTTGACCTTT